>NC_025996.2:53189783-53240080 GCF_000442705.2 Elaeis guineensis | reverse complement strand
CTTGGCCTAAAGCCTATCGGTGCAGTATCTAATACCCATCTTCGACTTGTAGTCGTTGAACTCCTTCACCGCAATGGCTTTAGTGAAATGGGTCGGCCAGGTTCTCCTTCCCGTCGATCTTCTGAAGGTCGACGTCACCTCGATCCACGATCTCCCGGATGAGATGGTAGCGACGCAGAATATGCTTCGTCTGCTGGTGTGCCTTTGGTTCCTTCGCCTGAGCAATGGCTCTAGACCTGTCGCAGTAGAGCAGAACTGGACCAATAAGGAGGGTGCTACTCCGAGCTCGGTGATGAATTTCTCAGCCACACTGCTTCTTTGGCAGCATCTGATGCAGTAATATACTCCACCTCGCATACTGAATCAGCCACAGTGTGCTGCTTGGAACTCTTCCAGTAGACAGCCCTACCATAAAGGATAAAAATAAATCCTGACACACTCTTGCTATCATCGCGATCAGACTGAAAACTAGAGTCTGTAAACCCTATAAGTTTCAAGTCCGATTCACCATATATAAGCCACTGGTCCTTAGTATTTTTTAAATACTTCAAGATGGTTTTAACAACCTTCTAGTGATTCTCTCCTGGATCAGATTGGTATCTACTCACTACCCCTAGTGAGTATGCCACATCTGGTCGTGTACATATCATGGCGTACATGATAGATCCCACTGCCGAAGCATATGGAATCCTACCCATACGCTCTCTCTCTTGAGGTGTTGTCGGACAATCCCTCTTCGAGAGAGAAATTTCATGGCCTATCGGTAGATAGCCTTTCTTGGAATTTTTCATGCTGAACCTTTTCAGCATAGTATCAATGTACGTGGACTGAGATAAGCCAAGCAACTTTTTGGATCTATCCCTATAGATCCTCATCCCTAGGATGTAGGAAGCTTCTCCCAGATCCTTCATGGAGAACTGTGACGATAGCCAAATCTTTATTCCCTGTAATGCAGGGACATCATTCCGATTAAGAGAATGTCATCCACATACAATACAAGAAATACTACTACTGGACCATTAGCCCACTTATAAATGCAGGCTCTTCTCCGTTCTTAACAAAGCCATACGTTTTGATCGTCCTATCAAAACGTATGTTCCAACTCCGAGATGCCTGCTTAAGTCCATAAATGGACCTCTGTAGCTTGCACACCTTAGACTCATCTGTGGATGTGAACCCTTCAGGTTGTATCATATACACCTCTTCGTCCAGCTCTCCGTTTAGGAAAGCTGTCTTCACATCCATCTGCCAGATTTCATAGTCCAGATGGGCAGCTATCGCAAGCATAATCCGAATGGATTTGAGCATTGCCACAGGAGAAAAAGTCTCGTCATAGTCTATACCATAACATTGACGATATCCCTTGGCAACCAGACGGGCTTTATAGGTCTCCACCTCTCTGTCTGTGCCCCTCTTCCTTTTGAAGACCCACTTACACCCTATGGGTTTTACTCCTTCGGGTGGGTCAACCAATGTCCACACATCGTTGACCTTCATGGACTCCATTTCGGATTTCATGGCCTCTAGCCATTTCTCAGAGTCAGGTCTCTGCATTGCATCCATGTAGGTGATCGGATCTCATCGTTTTCATCAAGTTCGACAGGATCACCATCCCGGACCAAGAAACCATAGTATCTGTCCGGTTGATGTGGTACTCTACCAGACCGCCTTAAGGGTGCATAATCAATGGGCTCCGGATCTGATCTAATCAAATCCGGTTCAGGTTCAGTAACATATGTCGGTTTTTCCACCTGTCGAACTTTGTCAAGTTCGACCTTAGAGGCAACAGTTTTTTCACTAAGAAACTCCTTTTCTAAAAAAATTGCCTTAAGGCTGACAAACACCTTTTGCTCATCAGCAAGGTAGAAATAATACCCTTTGATCTCTTTTGGGTACCCTATAAAATTACACTTGTCAGACCTAGGTCCAAGCTTGTCTGTAATTAAACGTTTAATATAAGCCGGACACCCCCAAACCCTAAGGTGTGAGAGTACTGGCTTACGTTCTATCCATATCTCATATGGCGTTTTGACTACAGACTTACTCGAAACTCTATTTAGAAGGTAACAAGCCGATTCGAGCGCATATCCCCAGAGGGAGATCGGCAGACCAGCAAACTCCATCATGGATCGAACCATGTCTAACAGGGTCCGATTTCTCCTTTCAGACACACCATTATGCTGTGGTGTTCCAGGAGGAGTCCACTGAGAGAGAATCCCATTCTCCCTAGATACGTCAGAAACTCATTGGAAAGGTATTCACCTCCTCGATCAGATCGAAGAGTTTTAATACACTTTTCAGTTTATTTTTCTACCTCATTTCGGAATAGTTTGAACATTTCAAATGATTCCGACTTATGCTTCATTAAATAGACATACCCATACCTAGATAGGTCGTCTGTGAAGGTTATGAAGTAGAAAATTCCACCTCTTGCACTTGAGCTCATGGGTCCACATACATCAGAATGTACCAGACCTAAGAGTTCACTGGCTCGCTCACCTTTTCCAGTAAAAGGTGACTTGGTCATCTTCCCAAGAAGACAGGACTCACAGGTTGGAAGTGATTCACAATCACTAACTTCAAGAATTCTTTCTTGAGCCAACCTGTTTATCCTGTTCTTATTGATATGACCTAGCCTACAGTGCCAAAGGTAGACTTCTGACACATTATCTATTCTAGAGCGTTTACCGAAGTTTTGAACCACATTAACAGGCTGTGATAGTAAGTAAATTCTATTATTTAATTGTCCAACAAATATTGTAACACCATTCAAAATGATATTGCAAATATTTCTTTTTATTAAAAAATCATAACCGTACATGGCCAAAAGGCCTACAGAAATAATATTTAATAAAAAACTTGGACAATAGTGACATTCACTCAGAATTACATTACGAGAATTGATTATAAGACTCATGATTCCTAAAGCTAGAACTGGAACTTTGCTTCCATCTCCAAGTTCAGGAACCTCTCGCCTTCATCAAATCTCCTACTGACCTGCAGACCCTGCATCGAATTACAAATATGATAAGGGCTTCCGGTATCCAATACCCAGCAGTAGTATCACAAATCGAAAAGTTGTAAGGAGTTATCATATAATTACCTTGCTTCTTCTTTGGCCTGTTCGGGTCCAGGGAGGCAATGTATTGAGGACAATTCCTCTTCCAATGCCCGTGCTTCTTGCAAAAGAAGCACTCCGCCTGGCTCTGGTCGTGCTTGCACTTTTTGGTCTGACCCTGTGCTACTGTCCCAGCATGAGATTGCACCTTCTTATTTTTCTTCTTCTTGTTCTTCTTCCCCTTCCCAAAGGGTTGACGACGAGAAGAAGACCCTCCCACTACATTCACCGACTCCTTATGGAGTTGGTGATCCTTCTCAAAGTTCTGCAGCAACCCCAACAATCCGTGGTAGTTTACTGCAGGCTTTGTCATTCGAAAATGAGTAATGAATGGGAGGAAGACTTGGGCAAGGAATTAAGGATCGCATCCTTACCGAGCTGCTCGTGTAGAGGAAAGCCCAATTTGCTTAGGCGCTCAATCATCTCGATCATGTATAGTACATGATCAGTGACTGAGGCCCCATCCCTCATCCGAGCATTGAAAATGGCACAACTAGTTTTGTGCCTTTCAACATCGTCAGGCGTGCCAAAGGAGTCGTTCAACATTTGAAGCATCTCCTGTGGCTGGGCGTTCTCAAATCTTCGACTGAACTCGTCATTCATTGCTGCCAGCATAATACATCGAACGGTGGTGCGGTCATTGAGCCACTTCAAGTAAGTATCTCGATCGCCTTACTAGCGTTCGGAGCTGGCTCCTCAGGTGCTGGATCCGTTACTACATAAAGGATCCGCTCATGCTCAAGGATGATTTTCAATTTTCGATACCAGCTATCGAAATTGGGTCCCATGAGCTTGTCATTATCTAATAATGATCGGAGCGACAGGGTAGTGGCCATAGCTGCACAAAGAAAAACGAGACCTCTATTAGTACATAAATTAATACTAAAGACTTGGACTTTAGTCTAAAGTTTTTTCCAATATTTTTACGAACTGGTAGCCTCATCCTCTAATTCGAGGAATTACTTTAATTCCTTAATGGGTACTAGAATCCACACAGACTACACACGAGCCCAACTTTGGTTGGTCAACCCATGTGTATCTATGGGTAGGTTCTTAACCAGTTGTTTCTCTAAACAACTTCTAGTAATTGATTTTGCCCCAGAACCTAATCAGTAGGCTTTGGCCTCCACCGAAAAGATCTGGTTAGGTCCAACCATTAACATGACTTAATTTAGTGAATCGGACCAATAAATGATCAGGCCCGACTTTGGCTGGCCAACCTAACCACCATCAGAAAGACTCAATCAAATTATCATATTATGAATAATAATTCCATTAGCCAATGAGCACCAGGCTTTTGGGCCTCCAATGATCATTGAACTAATGGACTCATTATCACTCACTTAATGGGAGGCTATGACTTAGTTATCATTATAACTTAATCATTTTAGGGACCTAATAATTTTGAGGATTTTATTAAAGAATAGTAGAGAAGAAATCATCCAGCTAATTTCAATCCTCCCACTGACTTCACCAAGTCAGATTAAAAAAGGATTTAATTAAAGCTGGCATTAGGAGCACCTAAATCAGTCACACTGATTTACCTAATGACATGGGTGAGCTCTAATCACCAAGTGATCTAATCAAAATCTAACTTACCAGATTGGCCAGGTAAGTGAGATCAGTGGTGGGGATTTGCCATTAACTCGTCAATGATCGAATCAATGCGAGTAGCTCCCGCTTAAGAACCACTGGTCAAAACTGCCGAACTTACCTTAGACACCAACCGGTTCATTAGTTTTAATTTTGATCAACTTAGTAAATAGGACTCCACCGCATAGCCATGAATTAAGTCCATCTTGGTCTAGTTAAAGACATGGACCCATTCAACTATAACTATTGAAGTTGAGTCTAGAGTATCCTTGACCTAATCTAATTCAACTTTTGATTAGATTTGACCAATTACTCCATTTAGTCTATTTTTAAGCTAACCTTAGGTCTAACCCAATTATGGACCTAATTCATCTAACCCATTGACCCACAAGTTTATGCAATTGTCTTAGGTCTTAATTCACAATTCTAGACCTACTAGACAACACTTAATTCTTTTAATTAAGTACTTGGGCTGATGGGTTAGGGTTTGATATTTCAAAAATAATTTTTAAATTTTGAAAGATTTTATTTTTTATTCACCAAATGTGTTGACTCATTTCACAAACGGATCAGCACAATTCATAAACAGCAATCCTATTGCTCATTTCATAACAGAAAATAACTCAAAATAAATCATAAATTTTCTTTTAGATCTAATCTAACACATTCATGATAAATTTTATAATTAAGTCCTTTCGTTGCTTCATCAGCATGGGATATAATTGTATCGGCACCCCTACCGCCATAGGAGACCCCATCGAATAGGAAGAGAGAGCCTTTAAACCCTACTTTTCTCCTATGACCGGACGGCCATGGCAACCAACCCAATTAGATTACTTGCTACTTGGATCAAGTATATCTAAATATACCAATTTCAAAATTTAAATTTTGAATTTCAAATTTCAAATTTTAAATTTCAAATTTGAGATTTCAACCAAATTTAAATTTTGAATTTCTAATATTTGAATTTTAAATTTTAAATTTTGAATTTCAAATTTGAATTTCAAATTTTAAATTTCAAATTTGAGATTTCAACCAAATTTCAAATTTCAAATTTTGAATTTTAAATTTGAAACTTCTAACAAATTTAAATTTTAAATTTCAAATTTAAATCTTTTTGAATTTCGAATTTTGAATTTTAATTTCAAATTTAAACTTATAGATTACACCTTAATCTACGCATGCATATATATATCATATTCTAGAACCTTGCTCTGATACCATTTGTAGCAAAAATTTTGTGCAAGGGCAAAATGGTAATTTTAAAATTTTTTTCAAAATTACTATTTTACAGCAAAATTATTAATTAATCTCATTAATTAATACTAATTAATCCTACACTAGGATCTAAATATGATACAACAGCATGCATTTAAATTTAAAATTCAAATTTGTATCAGTAAACCTTTTACAGTACTGTGTTCAGAACACATCACCTTTTGCGGGTAGTCGATCACCGCAATCTGATCACCGTCGGGGGGCTCTGATCATCACGTCATAGTCACACAAATGTCTAGCCTCTGTGCATCATCCACACGAAGCTCCCGTCTGATCAGCTCCTCACGAATGCTAGTTCGTGATTTCATCCTTTTGATGGCAGATGTTGATCGAACTCCTTCGATCGATGTGTGTCGACTTCTTGGATGCTCCAGATCGTCTGCACAATTGCTTGAGAGGCTGATGGATCTCTTCCTAAAATTTGGTGGACTCACGACACTCGTGGCCACCAATCTCACTTCCCGATCCCTAGGTAGAAACCCTAGGGTACACACCAAAAACCCTGCGCCCAATTTTCTCTCTTTTCTTTCTTTTTCTCTTGGAAGGTTTTGGACCTTCACCTTACACACAAGCCTTCCTCATGCCCCACTTTTTTTTTCTTAATTTTTCTGCACATGCCCCACCTTTCTTCCATTTTTAAAACAACATCGAACGTGTCTTATCCGCGTGAGAGGATAAAGATAAGTGGTTGCACATTTGAATTCAAATCAAATTTGAATTTAAATGAAAACCAACTCATCCCTATCCACTTGTGCGTGAGAAGAGAAGGGGCATGAGTTGATTTGTGCATGGAGAGTTTACACGAGAAACATTTTTTCATGTAAAATATGGGGCGCACAAGATAAGACCATGGCGCATGGATTAGTTGGTTGCTCATTCAAATTCAAACTTTCTTTTGAATTTGAATGGCCAACCAACTTATTTTTATCTAGATATTTGGCACACAAGGGTGGACATGGGATGGCTTCTGTGTGGAGAAAATTCATGAGAAGTTGCTTCTCGTGAATTTAAATATGCATAGAAGAAGTGAGGTGGCGCAGGGAGAAAAGTCAAGGTGGTTTGAACCTAATTGAGCCAACCTAATCTAAATAGGTTAAGCACAATTAGAATAAATTAAATCCAACTTAATTAGGCTTAATTAGGCTCAATAAAATCCTAATCAAATCAGAATTAACTAAACCTAATCCCTGATCAAATCAAGGACTAAACCACCTTAGCGATTAGGTCAACATTTAACCTAATCGGATCAATCCAAACTGAATCCAATTCAATTGGACTTGATCCAAAAATAATTACTTAATCAAATTGAGTTAATTAGCGATCAAATTACTAATTAAACTTCTCATAAATATTGAGTCCAAATCCGATGGGCAATCAGGCATCAGAGACCTTCGATATGAAACCCTGATCAAAGAGTTCAAAATTCAAATTCAAAATTTAAAATTCAAAATTTTGATCCCGGTACCCAAAATGTGTGGAACTCATGATCAGAGAATCCTAATTCTCAATCATAGAGTCCAGACACATAAGACTCATAATCAACCATCTGATCAGAAAGGAACCACTAATGTGTGTGACCCCGCAGGTTCGAACCTAAGCCGGTAGCACAGGAACCAATTCCTGTACTAATCGAAGTGACCATCTAGCAATGGTACCCGATGACCGGATAGGTCGAATAATCACAATCGCAACATTCAGAACCTACGTGAATATGGTTACTGTATAATTCATCCCTTTTGACCCCTATGTTTAGGACGACTCAGGGTTAAACTGTCAACCCTGATGATATCATCCGAATCGTGCTCAACTCAATTAGTCCTGTGACTCCTCACTAGGACTACCCTGGTCAAGATTTTGCTAAATTGAAACACGACTGTACACAGCTCCTAAACTAGAGTGGTCAATCCCATCTTGACACACGCACCGATAAGTCAAGTACTTGACTACACCCAGCAGCCTTCCGTCATTGAATTAGAAATTCAGATAGTCCGGTGCCTAAGTGCAGTGAGTTGCTTGCAAGTCACCATGGCGGTCTCAGGTCGGAGGGATATTTATACCCATATCCCATCGGAGCAAATCTTGACAGCAGAAATTACTCCGGAGTTGGTCACGTTCAGTGCAGATGTACCATTACATCTCACCTGTATGCCATACCAGTGTCTCCACACTCATTGGTTATGAGGACAACCAACCCATATGGCACACAACGACCTATGCTCGATAAACATTATCGTCCTTGGTAACAACGTATCATTTGGTTGCGAACATGTTTAAGGACTAAGCGACAAATCCTCCTTTGTCGAGTCTAAATAGTCCTAAGGACTTCACCACAACACAGGAGTTCATTAGAAGATGAAACATTTGTGATGAAAAAATACCAAAATAATTTTTATTTATTTATAATTCATGTACTAATACAAAAGGAGCACAACCGTCAACAGGCTGACGATTGGCTTTGGGACACTATTCCCAACAACTAGAACGTGTCGAAACCAATGCAATCCTCAAATAACCATGGGGCATACGAATATCTGCTTCGAAAGGATCAAGAGAGTCTTTATTTATGCTATTCTTCTCATCTCAAGAGAAGCAGTCGATTAGTGAGCATCCCATCTCATAAGGAAAGCCTTAAGGCCCTAGCTTGATTGCGGGGGAGAAGGACTAAGGATCAGTCTAATTCTAATGAGACCCAGAGGAGATAGAAGTTGTAGTTAGTAAGTTGCCGACTGAACTATTGACTCTAGAAATGACTTATTAAGTTAAGATAAAAAACTTAAGAAGCGTTTTACTCACTGGGGCTATCATGGGGCCCTGAAGCACAAGGGGATTTTTCTCATTGGTGTCAATTAGGCGGTCTGTGGACTTTTGTTGCTCTCCATGGTGTTTTCAGACTAATAGATTTTATGTTACGTCAATTCGACTTCTGGTGTGGGTAAATGAGACCCCTCTTTAATCACGTCAATTATTCTTTCTAAATTTTTTCTCGCATCTGCCATTCTTTCCATGACTCTTGACAAAAGCTCAGATGGTGTTGGTGGAAAAGTACGTCACGGAGACTAGCCTCCGGAAGCATAGGTATAAGCTCTCTAGCAGAGGTCTGCATAGCAGCTCGATTGAAGCTCCTATAAATGCTGCATACAAAGCATAATTTATGGACAAATTACTTCAACTACCGTAACCTTAGGAATTGCGGATGAACTTGAGCTAATAGCTGGTGCCTGCCTCTGAGCTTCTAGCTAAAGACTATTCTCGATACTCCATCAACTCAATGAATTACATAGAAAACGATCAGGAGCTCACTTAGCCTGAAGTCAACATAATGTCAACTTTCAGTCATGCCTTTTAAGAAGAGTGCTTCGGTCCTTCTCCTTTTAGTTGAGTCGAGCTTACCCTCTCCTAGGGTTCCCTCGTCTAGGATCCCTGGGGAAGAGGAGAAAGGTGGTTCTGTGCAGCAAAAATATTTGGAGCATAATGAGATACCCAAGGCACGAACTCTGTCATCAGTAGCGAGGCTCCAAAGGAAGATAAAAATAAAAAAGGAAATCTTCTTCTGGATAGCAGAGCTCCAAATCTTCTTTGGCACTCCTCTTACACATAACAGTAAGGGCGAGGACTTTCCTCAGCTCTGATTCTCCTCCTGTTATAGTATGGAACCTACATTATTTATACTTCATAACATAAACAATGTCAACTCATAAGTGGTCGGGGAGGGGATCGAGGGAGGTGCTCCTCCCCTGACACCGAGGGGGGAAGGAAAAAGGACTTCCTCCATATTAGGGGTCGGAAGGAGATCTCTCCTCTCAAAAATAAATCTCCTTACATACTTGTAATGATACAAGATAACCACCAATCTCTGATTGGACTACCGTAGAACCCCAGCATATAGCCCTATATAGACAAGCTAGTATTGCACTGCTCCAATTGAGTCTACAAGTGAAATCTAAATCTTCTAATAATGGTAAGAACATCAACTTCACCTTGTTAGATGAAGTATCAGACAAAAGGGCACTCCCTAGTAACTGTAGTATGTAGCTCCTGACATACTATCGCACCATTTTCTCTGGTGCATCATCTTCAATATACAAATATTGATAATGATCATCCAAACACTCCATCCTCAATCGTGAATGATCAAAGAACTATGCCTCGAGCTGAAATCTTAGTAATCGATAGCACATAGCCTACTACTTTGGAATACTAAGAGTGGGATCAGCTCCTGTAACTGCCTCATCATCAATTAATAGTCCGGTGAGGATACTAACATCCTATAACATGATGATCACCTCATCGAATGAAAGATGAAATGTGTGTCTTTGGACGCCATCTCTCAAGCAAAGCAGTAATAAGACCAATGTTTATTTGTATCCATCCAATCTGTTATACTCCGTAAAACCTCACATATTGTAAATAATCTACAATTCTATCTAGGATGTCCTCCATCCTCCATATGTCAGCATTGGCTCGTCATAATCGAAGGTGTCTGAACTTCTGCACTAAGATAGAATAATTAGATAATATATATATCTTTAACAAGATTCTCTTTATAAAAATATAAATAGTAAGAGTTGGAATAAAATGCTTACATTGCCATCTAAGATGGTATGTGAGCGATGGATCTCCTATAACATAGGAATACTGCGGTCTCGAGGGCTCGGATGCCATCTCTCATAAGCCATAACACACTAATACATCTTATTTTTAAACTTTCATACAAGTACGTGCCATCGATACTGATCCCAAGACGGCAGTGCCTCTATCCCTGGATGGATGGTTGGAAAGCTCAGAAAACATAATTTAAAATCCGTACATCAAAATTTTCAGTTGGAAAGAAATCTTATAAAACAACAATGTTGGGGTTTGTATTTTGGAGTGCAGTCATATAATAGGATAATTTTGTATAAGACGGCTTCTATTCTTCATAAATATCAATCAATGCCTTCTATTTTCTACATCATGCTTTCCTATATAATATTGTGTGTTGAAATTGCACATTAACGACTGCCACAATAGCTTCAACTTTAACACCTAGATCTTTTTCAACCAAATATCGAACTAGTGTGCTAATCATCTTTCTACTGACATGTTTGTGGTTTCGACTCAAATCTCATAAACAAATAAGGGTGAGAACCTCATATCTTGCGATATGAGAATATTCATGTTTTTTCAAAAATGCAACACTCTTTAGCTCATCTTTACTCTGAAATATCATACCTATAGAAAATTCAATCATCGAAGAGTTTCAAAACTGATGGTCAGAGTTCAATCTTCGACCAACATAACACTACCATCATGATCTAAATTTAAGTTGCTAAAAAATTATGGAGGTTCATGCAAATGAGGTTCAGGTTCTCCTACATTATCATCTTCATGCAAATGAGATTCAGGTTCTCCTACAATATCGGGCTAATCATCTTCATCACCATCTTCATCTTCATTATTGTTACTATCCTCATCAAGCCATTCTTCTTCAACCTCATTCTTATCTGACTTAAAATCTCGGTTATCAAAATTTATTCCAATGCTAACCTAATCATCATCCCCCATTTGAGTGTCATATCTCGTATTTACTGCTACTTCCACTATAGAAAAAGTCACCATAAGAAAAATCACCATAGGAGAAGTTACTATAGGACTTTGAATAATTGGATAACTAAGGCCAACAGTATTAGAATGTTGTTCTGCAAACATGGCCTCAACACTAACAGTTCGCACCATAGGACTTACGAAAAGCGAAGAAGATTCAGGAGTATTGTCCTCTTAGGTTAAAAGCCTATTAAAGTATCCAAACCTCGGTACCATCATTTGATTAGTATTTTCAGTAAAGGTATATCTTTTTTTTCAATATATAATTCAAAATATTGATATTCTAAAAATTTTTAAAAAAATATCAATATTTTTTGGATATCTTTATTATCATCAATTGAAATTAAGATATACTTGTTCTGCATTAACTATCTTCATAAATTAGAAAATCTTTACCTCAATTTGATTTCATATTTTTCTCTGTCTATAGAAATACTACTATATAAATAGTTCAATAATTCTTAACATGATAATGATGAAGATAGCCTAACCATCTGGCTCGCAGGCTAACTGTACTGCATGCTATTTTCATTATTTTTTATTATATCATCATAATATAATAGTAGACAAATCTGAGCACTGGCCATTTTCTCACAAAATTCTATGACAATATTAAAATCAAAATATTTAGTATTAATAATTATTTTAATAAAATGACTTACATAATAAATATATCATATCATCAACTAATAGGTAAAAATAGGTCCTATCCTATTTAGAAATTACATTAATTCTAGAGATAGTTATAGAAATCAAACGATATGTAATAAGAATCAAAAAAAATTTGGCAGTATTTCTCCTTAGTTCTCCCCTTATAACTAAAGATGTGTGAGGAAAATAAAGAAAAATACTATCTAAAATTTTTTTCGAATCCCCTGCATATCATTTGATTACTGTCATTACTTATAGAATCAATTATAATTTTTAAACTGTCTAAACTGGACAGTCAATTGACCAATGTACATAATTTTTCTATTCATACAAAAATATATAAATATACAGATACCATAATATATGTACATTAATCAAGAGATAGATTTATGGTTCTACGTAATACAATATATTTAAATTTTTTAAATTAACCATCTACTACAGTATCGAGTAGCATTACAAACGAATTGGGCTGGGCCGGGCACTACCCCTAACTGACCCAGTCTGAAATTTTTTTTCGAGCTTTGGATTAGGTTCAGACCCAATGATTTTAAGAAAAACTAGATTCGAGCCCATTTCTAATAATATAACAAACAACATTAACACATTAATAGATATATTAAATTAACGAGTACATTGGCTGAAAGGAAGAGATGACGGAAAGAGCCCGAGGGGGGGAGGGGTGCGATGGGTTTGGATAGAGGGAGAGGAGCATCAGATGGGAAGATAGGGCCGAGGGGGTGTTGTGAAGGAGGGAGAAGGAAGAGGGGTAGGGGGTTGGGGGGTGTGGGTGGCATCAGATTGGAGAGGGAGGGGGCGTCGGGCAGGGGGGAGGGGGGCAGTCGAGCGGGCGGTCGGGCGGACAGAAAGCAAGAGAAGGAAGAGAGGGCCCGGGGGGGAGGGGGAGAGAAGAAAGAAGGGTGTGGGGTAGAGGGGCATCGGATGGGAGGGGGAGGGGGTGTCGGATGGACGGTCGGGCGGGCAGAGGGAGAGGAAGGAAGAGAGGGCCATCGGGGGGGAGGGGTCAGGGGGAAGAGGGGGGGAGAGAGAAGGAAGAGAGGGCCATAAGGGGAAGAGGGGGAGGGTGCGACGGCTTATCGATGGTAGGGTGTCGGATGGGATCGACGTCGACATTGGGACGAAGGAGCTTAGAGTGCAAAAAGAAGAAGAAGGGTAGGGCTGATCGATTTTTTTTTAATATATATACAACGACCTAAAAATATCATTTCAAATGGCATTTTTAAAAGCACCATTGTTAATGACGATTTTAAAAGTGCCATTCTGAAAGATATTTTTAAAAATACCATTTTGAATGATATTTTTAAAAACTCCATTCTGAATGGTGTTTTTATTCTAAATTTTTTTTTTGGAGTTCCACATAGGTCGGGAATGAGTTGCTGATCAGACCAAAGAAATGCTAGTTAGAATGATATTTTCTTAATAAAAATATCATTTCAAATGATATTTTTTAACTTTTGCATTATTTTGATAAATAAGTTGAAACTTGCAGCAAATGGATAAAAAATTTTTAAAAAAGATAGTACGGTAAAGGACTCCTTCTCCTTCCAACCTTTTTTTTTCCGCTCAATCTCACCCTCAGCTCTCCCACCTCTATCCAACCACATCAATTTTTTGGATCCCACCAACTTTCCTTTCTATTGCTGGTGAAGAAATAAATTATGCTTCCTCATTGATTGACCCTCAAGTTCCTCAATCATGTCTCCTTGCTTTTAATTATCATCAACATTATCATTATTGTCTAATTTGATGATAATTTGGTTGGACTCGAGATGACTCGATCTGACTCATTAATGACTCAATCTAACGCAGCCAAGGCAAGATTTTATAAAAACAAAAATTAAGAACAAGAACTAACCAATTTTTTTGACTCATCAATTTAATCAAGCCATCAAAGACTCATTTAGATTTTGCTTGTCTTTTAATAGTAGCCTTGCTTGGCTTTGACTTAATAATCTTAATTTTTAACTCGATTGAACCACAAATGACTTGCTAAGTTTTGCAACCTTGGATTAGAATAGCAAATGAAGAAGAAGAAGAACAAATGCACTAAATTGATATCTTGAAGTCAGTAGAGAAGCCCAACTACAAAACTATTGAGTCAAGCAAGGACCATTATAACCTATCACAAGCTTTGGCCATATCCAACTTCAATTGCAAAAGTCCACCTTTGTCTCAAGTCACAAAATATGAGCAAAAATCGATTAGTTCAGCTCTAAATTTTATTTTAATATCCTCTATTAATTAATTAAATTATAATCATGTGTAAACACCTAACTTGCACTGGAGGAAAAAAAACACATCATGATTACAACTACAGATCTTTTTACATGGAAAGCATCCTAGATAAAAAAAAAGTTATATGGAATCCTTTTCTCCTCTCTTTATCTATTCAGTATATAGGAGAGAAAAAAGTCTCCCCTCTCTAGAATTCAAAAAAATTCTAAAAAAAATAGAAATGTCAGCTATGCCATTATAGGTGCATGACTGTATACAATAATTATGCAACATCATCCATAAATTTGAACTATATTCCTAGCCAACTATTTTGCTAAAATCTTGAGAAACATATTGAATCTTTTAGCTTTCCAAACATTTACACGGCAAAAATAAGATAAACACAAAAATAATCATAAAATTTCTTAAAAATAAGTTCCTCCTAATATCCTTAACAAATTTGTTGTTACCTGAATTGCTCCAAAATTTTCTCTTTCTTTTTTCTTCTTTTTACACATTATTCCATTGTAGATTACTTTGAAGAGGTTATCAAAGGAGATGTTTTTGTTCCCAATCCCAAATAGATTTTTTTTTTGGCACATATTGTTCCCTTCTCCTTTCTTTTCTTTTCCTTTTGGGTTACTATAAAAAGTTCAAATGCAGATGCAATCTACCTAAAAATATAAGATAATATGAATGAGGACTTAATAATCCAAAATATCTTATTAGTTCCCACACACTTTGAAATTGAATATGAAAAGTGTCTCATTATTAAGAAAACTAATTTTGGAATTAGACCTATGCACTTCACCTCTAAACTATCTACTTGACTTCATTGAGTTTTTCTGATGGAACTTTTCTTTCTTTCCACTTGGCAACCAAGACTCCAAGCAGTCTATATTTTTTCTAGTGGAACTTTTCTTTTACTCCATTTCTTTGGCAACCAAGACTCCAATCAATCTTGTGCAGCATGAGGGAGAGCTATGTGCATTGAAGTTGAATATGATACTAAATTTCTATATGCTATACATGCCAAATAGAGGGAAAGGGAGAAGACATATGAAGCCCTTTTGAAGCTCACTTAGTTTTTCATGTTTATTTCTTATTCCCTATATTCTTCTTTAATTTGAAGCAGAATTGAAAATTTTTCATCACTTAAAATGACTTGCTACACTAAGAATTTTCATACAAAGCCAGAGCATACATAATGGAACAAGAACTAAATGCTCTCCTCCTTTAGTTATAGATACAGATCATCTAATTACCTAGGCTTGACTTCTTGTGATTGTTCTATTTCTTGAATTCATAAGTCTATGAGGACCGATAATATATATTATGATGTTTCAAAAAGAATTTGCATCGTGGCCTGAATTTACTTGTGGTTGTTTTCATTTCACACATACATATGAGGTGTAATAAGAAAAAATTAGCTCATGTATCTTGTACTAATAAAATCATATCTTCATTGAGAAGATTTATAGTATCCATGGGAGACTAGACCCCTTCTTTTTCATTTCTTAATATTTTTTCTATGATAGTAAATGGTAGCTTGGCTTCATTATTGACATTCTATGGTCTAATAGGATTTAGTTTCATGCATCTATTTTTTAGTGCAAATGATTCTTTTGCTTTTAGTAATGGTAACCTAGAAGGGTTAGCTTAAATTAGTCAAAAAAAGCAGAGTAGAAGACTTGTTTATTTCTAGTGATTCTATAGATACATTCTCTTGTCTTCTTGCTAGACAAGCCACTTTCTATCCTTCTATAGATAACTAAAATAAAAATTATACCGATAATACTCTTATGAAAATTAACCATTTTTAAACATTAACTTATTCCAAACTGAGAGAGAGAGAGAGGGAGAGATTCAACTCATGGCCTCCAAGGGCCATTAAAATAAAAACTACAAATATATAATTTTTTTTGTAAAGAAATGTGGTAGAGACTCTACCAATAGGGATGAAAATGTAGATATGTGGAGAGGGATGGCAACTGTTAAGCCAAAGCTAGTTGAAAATGGCTTATGCATATATATCTAGACTTATGCTATTGACATGTTTCAACAATCATAGGTTTATTTTTGTTTCAGATGGACCCAAACCAAGGCTAGTTGGAAATTGCTTATGCACATGCATCTAAATAAATGCTATTGACACATTTCAAGAATCATAGGTATACTTTATTTTAGATGGACCCACCTTATAATGCTAGATGGATTATCAAGAAATAGGATTGATGAGACATATATGAAACAACAGATGCAACTAAGAATTACAAAAGCATGAGGAAAATTGAAATAACATCAAGAAGACCTAAAACAAATAGTGATACATCAGTAAGATTTTTTTAAGTCCATGCACTTTTAATTTCAAGTCACTCAACCCTTCAAATTTTTTTCTTTCGAATTTTATTTCTAAAATAGGGAAAATAACTTGCCTTTAATCTTCTACTATCCCCTGCAAAATAATTGAATATTTTTCCTCCATCCAATCCACCATTTGTCTCTAGTATTAAGTACATTAGTAAACCTCCTTATCTGTTCTTATCTCTTTGAAACATCTCTCATACTTTTTAGTGTAGACAATGTTCAACCACGTGGATCTTCAATTTAAATAGTCTACTATTAATTTTGATTTGTTAACTCTTTTTTCAAGAAGCTAATGAAAAGTATATGGCCTACAATGCTTGTGCGAGTATTTTGCCTCAAATGCTTATTAGTGAAAATAAGTAATCAACATCTCAAACTCAAAATCCTCGTTGTTGATTCTAATCTATATTTATAAACTATTTAAAACTAAAATTTAGTGCTCACACTATTGTTTTCTCAAGACCATGTTTGGACTTTAAATGTATTTCATAAGTTCTTCCATATTAGTTGGCATCCACATTAACAATATAACAATAATATTTACGGGTGGGATATCTTTTGGATCTATCCTCATAGTGAAAGCAGATAAATATCAGCAGATTTTGATTTGTTACAATTTTTTTTTTGGGTAATAGTAATACTAGTACAATGCCAAATAAAAATGCATATTTTGAATTAAAGTTCTTCGAGAGAAAAATAGGTATTTTGGAAATAAAAATTGTGAAGAGATAAAATTAGATAAAGATAAGTACGAGGTAAAGTAATTGACTTATGAAAGATGATTTTTAACTTCATAAATATGTACTGACATTTTATTACAAAATTAATAATAATTTTTTTAAAAAATAATAAGTTCGTGAGCTAAACTAGTTCTTTTTTAATATTATAGTGGTATAGTAAACTGGATACTTTCTCTCCATCAAACTTTTACGAGGAAAAGTTCAAGAATTCTATTAAAACATTAGAGCTTGGTGTGGCTAAGAAACTCCTTTCATGCTGCTTCATATCGTTTTGTCCTCTCTTCTGTAGCTTTATGCCTTTTCCTCCATCTTCCTCCCCCTCTCTTGCCTTTCTTTGACTCTTTTACTCTCCTTTCTCTGCATGTTATATGGTGGCATATCTATGATGCTGCATAGGATCTTGATGCTTGTTTCCTTACAAATGTAACCATATCCACCAAATTACAAAAAGTAGCGACCAAACATATCATATATGTAATAGCTCCTATTCTTTCTATTTTGTATTGTCATCCTAAAAAGGGATCATAAATCAACTTGAATTGGGATCAAGGGCAAAACAGCATGCCTTCTTAACAAATTGCTTTCTTTCTCAGAACCATAATTTTATTTTTTAAAAGTCAAGATAATTTAAATAAAAAATAATATATATTATATTGTAGAGAAAAATAGAAGGCATTTTCCACAAGAAAAAATGACTTATCATATTAAGGTTTTAATACATGCATTCTTTTTTTGGATCTATTAAATATTAATGCAAGACTCAGCAAGACCCTCAACCAAGCTTAAATTCAAGAATTGAGCTTTCATTCAAGCTTGAGCTAGGTTTAATTTAATCTTGAGTTGATTTTAGCTCAATTTAAGATTATCAAGCCGACCACTCTTAGGCTCGTTTGATTTAAATTAAGCTCAAACCAAGCCTGGAATAATTGTAAATAAATCAAGCTTGAACTTGGACTTTAGCTTGAAATTAACGTTAAACTAAGTTCAATTGGATCCAAGCTCAATCAAGCTTGTTTACACTACATCTTCAAGGTCTAATCGAGGCTTGAGCTTCATCATTGCTCTTGTAGCCGGCCTATCATCCACTTGATCTAATTTCAATCTTAAGATATCGACACCTTCGTACCCATGGCTACTGGTTGCAATGCATCTTGCTGATGCATCGATTACCATCTGTGGTGAATATCTACTAGCCTAACCTCGGAGTAAACCAAAATAATGTAACCCTAGGGAGGACCGAATTCCTACACCTCGGATCATGATGAAATGAAGGACATGATCATATTAATGACACAATCTCAATGGTAGCTACGACCACTCAACCATGATCACACTATCCAAGTAGTTATCACTGCAATGAAATGTGAGGACCTGTTATCGTGCAATTGTTGCATGATAGAGACCATTAGCTCATGCTCCGTCAATCTCGATAATGACCATCGACTTTTCTCTATAAATAGAGAAAATTGGGGGACTCTCGAATAAGTTTATGATAGAATACTCAATGCACTCTTCTCTCTCTCCCTTTGGTTGTTCTCTAGATTTTAACAGACGAGCATTAAAAGGAACAGCACGGCAGATTGGATTACATTTTGTATGATGGAACACTCTGAAGATTAAATCTGGAGACCGGATGACACATGCCCATCGGTCTTGTGTGACCTTTTATACCTTAATTTTATGGGCTGCTCTCCCACCAGAGTGGTGAACCGCCCACTTGTACCAAAAGAAAAAAAAAAAAAAAAAAAAACTAAGATCCTTCACCAAAAAAATCTCCAGCATACTTGCATTTCATGTTAGTCCTACAGCCAAGGAGTCTAAATGACCACATCTCTAAGATCTCCACCTCATCATTCTTCCCAAGTTCACCTCAAACGACTAACCACATTGTCACTTCGTATGAACGCCGACCTCAACAGGCCTCGGATTCTGGCAGCAGCAGCAGCAGTAATACTGCCTCTATCTTCACCAGCATTACAACTTCCCATGGTGCCAATGCTGTTTCTTCCACCAGATTTTGCATCCACAGCAATCTCGATAGATGGTGACATGGTGAGAACAGTCTGCGGTGGCTCTTAAAGTTAATGAGCCAATATTTTTTCCCGTGGAGTTCAGTCCTTTTTGCCTCCCGGAGCATTGAGAGCTTGATTTCAATCATGATGTTACTTTACTGTAGCTATGCTACTTGTTAAAGGTATAGCATAATTGGCTATTTTTTACCAGGATTGCTCGATTTCACAGAAGTGATAACTCTTCATTTAATTTCTATTTAAGAATTCTTATTTCTATCTATTGACACAGCCTTGATTTTATCTCATTGTTTGCATTGTCTTCCTTTTATGTAAATGAAGGACAAAAATTTCCCCCACTCATTGTTTGCATCGTCAATAGGTTGACTTTTCACCTTTTCTTTATTATGGATGTTCATAAAATCTCATATGGTCTGGCTTTTGCCTGATGATCTGCTCATCAATTCTGTTAGAACCTAGAGTCAACAGTACACACCATCACAGCCAATGATGCTACTAGCTATTGGGTGCTCTTTGTAAGCTCACAAGCCAAATGACATTTTAATTGGGTGCTCTTTCCAGAGGCCATTTTGGTGAAAAACTGCAACATAGTGACTTCAGACTGAACTTGTGAAGTAAGTAGTAGAATAAAGAAATGGAAATAGTCTAGAAACATTAGGGGGAATTGGACAAATTTGGCACTAACATGTCGGTAATTCTTTACTGCAAGTTTTCTATTAAGAAGGTCGCATAAACTGCTTCTAAGAACATAAATAGAAACTCTGGTAACCACATCATTGAAACACACAAATGTGTATAAGAATATATACATCACAAGTACCTGAAATACAAATAATTTGTCATAAAGATAACTTTAAGGAGCACGTATGAACAGTTGATACCACCTGACAGGCATAAGGTAGGTGCCAGTTATTGGAATATTCATGACCATATGGAGAATAATACATCGTCTGCTCCCATTAGGTGCATACGAAAAGTTGATTGCCCAATGTAAGATCATATTCCCTGGCTTACCGTTGCACCCAATAAATCCTGCATAAATCATTCTATGAGAGAACACCTGTCATTTATGAAAATTAATCAGGCAAATACACAGAATCTAGTTCCAACAGAGAAGATATCCCAACAATATCAGCCAAAGTAAAACACTTGGATATCAAATAGCGCCTCCAGATACATATCAGTTTGCCATACCATTAGATTCCAAACCGACAATAACCTTATTTTTAAAATGATACAAGATAGGGTAAAAGATACCTCAAGAGCAATAGAGGAACAATATGGAATCATCAATAGTCAGAAAAAAAAATGGCAACTGAAAAAAGACTGCAGCTCTGTTTTGCTGCTGATTTTTAATGGTCACTGGAGCTAAATGTTCATTTTTCAAATGTTCCTTGTTATAAAGTGCATTCAAGAATTGTCCATACTTTTCCATCTCATAAATTCTGCGAGAAGGACATTTTTGTGCAAGAACTTTAGTTAACCACAAAAACAAAAGTTGCAGCTGACGCCCAGAAATACTACTCTAACCTTGAATTGAAGCACAAAAATGCAAAATCTGAATTCTGGTATTGCATTTGATGCACATGAAACACATGACTGAAAAAGTTAAATAATATTAAAATATATTAACACATGGCAGGGGCATATCATGAGATACTAAACCCCAGGTTTGGAAATAAAATAGAAAATAAATGTTATCTAAAATATAACAAAACATTCCCAACTCTAGTTCTCCTGTGGTACAATGAAGATAAAGAAGTGCTATCATCTAACAAGTGAAGCTTTTGGTCACATCACCATCCTGCTAACTTAGCAATCTGAGATAACAGCATGAAACTTCAACTGCATAACTTCAGTTTTCAGTTGCTGGAGGCAGTATCGAAATAGTCACTTTCCAATGGCTTCAGTGCTTTTAAAGAAATTTTTGGGATTTTCCAGATGTTGTCAACCTCAGCATCCTGCTCTGTTACTCAACCGGAGCTCCATTTTTATGTTCATTGCTGCCAATTCTGCAGCTAGATACTTGAAAACATAGGGCATTGCCACTGTCTCCATTCCCTTGCTTGTTTTGCAGGCATGACATGTGTAACTCTTGGGAGTTCTTGCAGGAGGGAGCCCATGAATTTCTCGAATTGCCCTCTTTTGAGGTTGGATGACAGATGCTGTGAGAACACCTCCACAAAAAGAGCATACCTCAGCTATGTGATAATCAGAGCATGAGTGAAGCCTGTCATGTAACAAGTAGGCAGCTCCATGAGCAAGAACTGAGTCACGCTCCATCTCCCCAAAACGGATCCCTCCACCACGTTTCCTTCCTCCAATAGGCTGTCTAGTGATCTGGTCCACGGTTCCAGTAGAGCGAACCTGCAAACAGTATTCAGGTTAGTTGAGTAAGGCACATACAGAATCAGTCACTATGAGAATATGTAGAAACACAAGGAAATCCATAAGGTCACCACTGCATGATTACTTTCACTTAATGAGGGTTTATACAAGTCTTACCATGTAACAGGAAATTTCTGATGTTTATAGACAAATAATCATGCAAAATTTTCATCCTACAGTATGAACAAAGGCTAGAAACTGGGATGCCCATAGTAGGTTGGGCTTTCCATAGTAATAAAACCCAAAATACTGACAGGTGTATGGTACATATGCATTATTAGTGTGTAAACATGTTATGTGCCCATAAAGTTTCCTTTATATACTCTAAACACCTTTGATTTTTTGATGTCTTAACAGGAACGTCAAATGTGATAAATTCCTCGAAATTATGCAATACGTATGTGATATAGAAACAGAAAACATAAAGACAATATTTACTAAAAACTATGTTTATTCATTCCAAAAATGCCTGCACACCAGTGTAGCATAGTTAAAATCAAGCAATGTTAAAGGGGGAAAATCAAAAGGGTATACATAAACAGTAATATGCACATGGGTATTTTGCAGTAATGCAAGTCACCTGTCAGCAATGTACATGTACCCTACCTGCTCCTAGCCAGCATGGGCTTAGTATCCAATGCTTTAATCATAAGTTGACTGGCTTGTGCTGGATTTTTATCATAGAATGCTTTCAATTTTTGGAAGATTAAATCATGAATTATTCATATGACATGTGATGGTGACCATCTTGAAACCCTATTTAAAAACTGCAATTATTTTTTGGTAACTTTTTAAGACTTGGCCTTTTTTTGCTTTTCTTCAAAGAAAATCCCCCTAATCATTTCATCATTACCATTACAACATCAACCCTCATTTTAAATATTTGGAATTGACCTTGTGCACCCTTATTTGCCAGTCATTCCAGTCAAGGGCTATCTCAGTAGTGTTATTGCAGTCATTTGTAAATCCTTTCTCAAAACCTTCATCCATGCTGATTTAGGTTATGCCTCTTTCTATGCTAAATCTTCAGAAGGCACTGTGGCTTAATGTGGCTTCAATTTTTTATCAGACAATAGACTCAGGCATCCTTTAATGGTCATGCCAGCTCAATTAGTTCTTTATTCACTGTCCATAATGAAAGAAACTCCTTACTCCTTAGCTTCCCCTAATATCCTTCATCTATTCTTTCTAGTTCAACAGCACAACAATGCTTTCATATCTAATACATTCATCTTGTTTACTTAGGCCCTCTTTCTTGCCCAATCCTATCTCTCCACACCCCTCAGAAATATTATACAACTTTTTTTTTTACTACTTCTATGCAATGCCATCTTAACTAGGCTAGGATAGCAACCATCTCCAATGCCAAATCTGCAGTCCACAAAAATCTTCTTTTCAGATTACACACCAGTTATGAACCAAAACATTTGGTTCCCATGACATGACTGCATGAATAAGGCAGAATGAGTAGTTTTGACTTCTGAACCTTTTTTAAACAATTATCTATTTGGATTAAGATAAAAATCTTGTTCATGCTAATTACTTTTCTGAATAACTTTGCTCGCATGACATTGCTACATCTGTATGAATAACCAGTCCTGCAATCAGAAATAGAAAGACCACAAGGTAAGAAGTTCTTTGAAGTTAAACTATAATAATCCAGAAAGTTCTTCCCTCAAAACTGGCTTCAAATTGATTAACATATCTTTTCCATGTATCTCATAAACAAATTAGTTCTCCATAGACTTGTCGCTAAAAAACTTTAAAATTTCTCATAACCTGATGACATGATATCTTGTAAACATACATAGGTTCCTTATCCTTCATTTCCCTCGTACACTCCACTGATACAATGGAAACTATCAGCTACAAAATATTAAGCACAATAAGGAGTAATGAGATGTCATTAGTTCTTTATTATTGCATTGGCGAACAAGTTCCAACTTACATGGCCACTCTTGTCCTGTCAGTCTAAGCAGAAAGATACCAGCATTAGCACTGAAAGAAAGACAGCGTACCTGGAATTTGTCGGAGACCATGTGTCGAAGGCGTTGATAATAAACAGGCCCAATAAAAATTTCACAAGTTAACTCTGTACCAAAAACTCCACTATATAGGACCTCTACTCCATGATAGTTGAAACCATAGGAGGCTAGCATTGGACCCAGCTCATCAACCAGAGAGCTTGCTTTAGATGGTCCATCCTCATCCTTTTCACTGACTGAGTTTTGGAAAGGGGTTGCGTCTACAAATTTTCCATGCAGACTTCCTCCCTGTCATGAAATCATCAGTTCCATACAAATATTAGAGTGAAGAATGCTCTATAACTAAATGGTCACAGTCAACAACATTAAAAAAAAAAAACAATAGAACTTCACAAGTAAAAATGGAACAAAAAAAATGTCAACTATCAACCTGGCTCATGGAAGTTCTTGGGCAGAAGAAAGACAAGTGAAATAAATGTGCAGAGAATAGAGGTTCTGGATCCCTATTGGAACCTTAAGTTACAAGGGTGATTTGTAAGTTGCCATATTACAAATAAAACACTTGGTGTTCAGGTCTAGAGAGGAATATTTTTCATAATACGATGTTAGCTTTTTCAGGTCTTCAGAGGGTGAAACTTATTCACAACGGATGAGGAAAGTAAACATATAATTTGAAAGTTGATGACGTTTCCAATTGGTATGAACCTTCACACCCAGGATTTCTTTAAAGAAAAGGAAAATTAAGAAAAAAAAAAATTGCTTGAAACCTGGTACCTTAGCTGCAATAGATTCTAAAAGCATTCCAATGGTCATTCTTGAAGGAAATGCATGAGGATTGATAATGAGATCTGGTCGCATGCCAGTGACTGCAGAAAATGGCATGTCAATGTCAGGCCATAACTGAGAGCAGACGCCCTTTTGCCCATGTCTGCTGCTAAACTTGTCACCGATTATAGGATACCTAGTGCGGCGGGTACGAATATTCACCTGCAAAAAGGAAACAGTAAATGTTGCATACTGATCTCTGTTGGAATTATAATTGACTGGTAAAGAAATTTTAGTTGTGGGAGATTTGATTGTTTCCAGAGAATTTTGTGTTCTACTACCGAAATGAGAAAAAGAGAAAGGAAAAGGGCATTCTTGGCAAAAGCAACTTGGCAGAAGCAAGGGAATGCACACAAAGAATTGGTGATTTTACTGTTCAACACATTTGGAGGATGACTGAAATTATTTAACGAATATTTTCTGAATCTATTGTGAATGATTGAGCATACAATAATATCTCATACAATATTTTATAACAGTATATTGCAACATAATACATAATGCCACACTTAGTGGGCTACAGCATAATATTGTTATCATTATATTTTGTCATTATATGATGCAAAAAAAAATTATTTAATATTTAGGCAAAATCACATTAAAAAAGCTAATTCAAGGACTCTTGCAATCCCACTGCAATCAAACCTAAGTAACATTAAGTGCTATAGGATATAAGCCATATTGCAGTCCTATAGAATGATATAGGGATCTCAGGGTGATACTATCAGCATGTAGGTGTTAGTTTCACTCAGTAATGAAGCCTCTATCTATATACAAAAATTGCAACACATTGACTCACTTATGTTCTCCAAGTTGTTCCAAGACAGTGCTTCCTGCCTCAAATTAATCTACATCCTTAATTTTGAAAAAATGCATGACCTAAATCAACTAGATAAGGAGCAAGCAGGGGAAAAATGATCCAAGGTTCAGCTGATAAAGTAAAAAAAAATTCATTATAGAGCACAGGGAATGTCACCCAAGCATCAACTCTTTAAGTCAAAATTCTCTAATAACAGTACAACTGAATATTAAATATTGATATTTATAAAGCCATGATGCATCAAAACATAACCAGCATACATTTCAGTGGCATATTACACTTGGATGTACCTCAGCAGCAGGAATTTTCCATTTAGGGTGGTGCAATCGCTTCTGAGTCTTCTAGAAACTCATCATGCACCTACTCAATGTTTCTCAAATTTTTACGAGCCTCAATTCCTCATACCCGCACTTCACCTCCATCTAGTAACTAAGGGATAGTAATACTATTGGTAATCTGATCTCAAAACAAGGTGTTTTAAAGTAAAAGTTTTACTAACCTTACCTTCACCGGCACACCCACCACACACCCCCCCCCTCCGCCCCCAACCCCACCGGAACCCAAACAAAAAAAAAAAAAAAATGTTAGTTTCCTAATTTAAGTTAGCAGGAGGTCATGGGATAAGAATGATCCCAAACTGACTGGTAAGTATTTTATCAGTCATGAATTGGTATGGTAGGTACTGTACGTACCAGTATTTGGTGAAACAAGATCATTGCTTGTAATGCTCCCTCTTTGAGCATTGGGCAGATCAAAAGTCAGAGGCCTTGGATGTAAGAACAATTGAATTTCATTGGTCCTTAGATACAAGCTTTGGGGCTACCAAAAACTTAGCAAGGTGATGGCCCCCTCTTTTAGAGATCAAAGAACATATAATGGTTAGATTTAATCGAACTTGTAAGGATTAGGTTTTAGGTGGACTTTTCAGTGCATGATCACCAGATTCTTGCTCCAGATCAAATCAAGAAAAGGGTTCTGGATGAAACCCCCAAAAGTCATGTAAATATTGAAATAATACTTGCAAATGCTGCTCGTTTGAGTGGGTTGATTTTTAGATTTCCTGTAACCTAATTGCATTTCAGTTGTCAAAGAACAAATATATACCAATATATTTTAACTGCATTACATTTACAACATTTAGACCAAAGCTGTACAGCACAATGGCATACACTTTGTTGATACAACATGCAACAAAAAGTACAAAGTACAAACCACCAATAGATATACCCTCATACTATATGAAATCATTTTTTGACCGATATTGAGCTCTGGATTGCTACAGGCATACTTGACCCGATTTGAATCACCAACCTAGCCTACTGATGATACTCAACTTGGCCATGCTCACCTAGACCATCATCCCCTCTTGTAAGAGATAAGGCAAGAGCAGATACTGCCAATGAATTATAAGTGGGTACCCATGTGTCACCATGTGGCATCATTCTCATGCCAATATGCTCTCCTCTCTCTCAAACTATGACGAGAGGTAAAGGATCCCCTTACTATACAAACGAAGAGATAGAAAGGGAAGAGGGCAAACTAGAGAGAGATGTAGAAAAGGAGGAGATGGATTAAAGTCCACTCCCACCAAGAGTTAAAAAAAACTCCTCTTCCTGTCATCATGACTAATCTCTTCTTTGCTCTCTGCTCTAAGCCTCACCCTGCTAGTATCACGATGTCCTCACTCCTCCCTATGCTGGAAATTATGACAGGCTAAAATATCGCCTTTACTTCGAATGGTTTAAGACCCAGATTTTAGAGCTTGATAAATTCAAGATTTGACTTATGATCATTCATGTGATTTAAGCTTTAATTTTAAGCCCAATCAAGAAAAAATGATAGATACAGAGGAAATCCTATTAAAATTATTTAAAACAAACAATCAGTTATTTTTACCCATTCATGTGTCTAGTGAGTCAATTTTTTAAGAATTATCCCCAATAAGCTAATAATATATATTAATTTGATGTGGCCTAATTACTCCAACATTGCTGAACTACTCGTCTTCATTTTTATTAGATGATAACAAATTATATCTCATTAAAATTTGTTTATGGCATTTGTTATAAGGTATATGACATAGAGGTGTATCTTTACAATACAGCTCATGACTTGTGAACTTATGTAGTTCAATATTCTGCTGAGCAGACCTCAATAGTTCAGTTTGGTGAAACACTACTGGAAATTAGATACCAATAAACCTTAAATTGGTGTCCTATTGATAGTTGGTAATAAATCAAACCAAAAATTGGGTGCTCTTCTATTTAGCCAATTGATTTTATTAGTTGTAGATAATGTATCAGATTTAATGACCTAATAATTAATTTGAATGCCTATACTAGACACTAGCCCAATTAGTACATATGCCCTAATGAAACCCATCAAACTACTGTAGTTGATGATGAGAATAGAGAACTCATGTAGCCTCTCTTAGCTCAATGGACTTCAATAGTCTTATTGATGAGCCTAGCAAGCTTACTAGATTATAAGGGAATTGAAAATGAGGAACCCAATTGAGTTGTCTTCCCCAAAAACACGTTCGACTCCAACCTGCAGAGAGAGAAATGGTTTTCTAGAGTCAAGCTTTATGGGTTTGTAAGTGGGCATGAAAAACCTTCTTGGCTTGGTGTATCCTAGGAGGCAAATTCATCCAAAATCATGCACGGTGGGAACTGATTAGATGTTCTAACATTAGTGCATCACATATGCACACATCAACCTTCAAATATCTGCAAAATGATTCTGAATAGTTGCTTATTATTTTGCATTATTTTTATTTACTACTATGGATGAATCTAGCTTACATTGGTACAACTGTATTAGCATATAGTCCGCGAATACAACAAGTTAACAACGGTGTAACATACTGACACATGCATGAATATACGTGCATATACATGTAAATATCCATATACAATAAGATACAACAGAAAAAGTTAGCACAACATTATATAATAGGATATAACCTTGCTAATTTTGACTTTCAGGCACTTCTCTTTAAAATTTTCAGCTGTGGGATTCTTTCCCTATATTTTGTTAATTTATTCCTTACCTTCTTCCACTTCCTTCTACCTTTTTTGTTTCTTTTTTGCTGTTTCTTTCCATTTCCTTTCTCTAGTCAAGACAAAGCTTCTCTTCCTCCTTTATCATGCTATTGTTTTAATTCTCCCTCTTCCACTTTATCCCACAATCTTCTTCCTTTTAACTTTTCTTGGCTCCTTCCCGTCCCTTTTGTTCCTCTCTTACCCCCTCTCCTTAGTTTGTCCATACTCTCCTTAGTTTGTCCATACCACTTTTTTCACTACTACCTCTTCATCTTGTCCAAATAAATGATTATGCTCATCTAGTATAAAGTCAGAAGTGTGTCAAGTTTTGATTTCCATCAAACTTAATTGGAATACACGAAAAAGTTATAAATTAGAGTCATTAACAAATTGCAGTGGTTTTTTGTCCATTACGAAGTAGAAAGTATACAGAACGCTAGAAGCAAGTGATTCTTAACTGAACATCCTTTATTATAAGGTGATACAATCAGTATTATCTATTTCCAGTCCAAGTTGATTATATGTTATTGTCCGATAGAAAGTGTATTTACAAGAATTAAACTCTTTACTCTAAGATTACTTTGGTAGCTGAAAATCTATCCAGATTGCTGGCAATTTAAAGTGGACCCACCAGATTACTGTATTTCGTATGCTTTTTGGGTGGCGATTCAGATTACCTCTAGAGGTAATCTGGATTGCTTTGGGATGAGGTCGCTATCCAAATTACCATTTGTTTGGCAAAGTTGCAAAAACTTGGACAAAATTATCCTAAAAAAAAATCACACAAAACCCATCTCTCCACCTTCCTCCCCCGACGGCTCTCACCCTCCCCTTATTATATATGATAATATGATATAATATATGATAATATAATATACTACTATTACATTATTATTATATTTTATAGTAACTATATTATATTATAATAATATAGTATATAACATATATATTATAATATATATTATATAAATTCCATTATATTATATTAGGATCTTATATTAATATAATATAGTTTATAATATAATACTATTATATATTATATTATATAATATTATATTATAATAATTGATTATTATATTATCATATAATATTATATATTACATTAATATATTGTAATATATATTATATAAATATTATTCTATGTAACAATATATTAATTATATTGTTATATTATTATATTACAATATATTGTAATATATTAATATATGAATATTATAATATATTATAATAATATCTTTTATTAATATAGCATAATATATAATATAATATTATTATATATAATAATACCGTATAATATATTATATTAGTATATTATATTAAAATAATATAATATATTATATTAATATATAATATATTATATTAATATCTTATATTAATATAATATAGTATATAATATAATATTATTATATATAATAATATAGTATATTGCATTATATTATATTATAATAATTTATTATTATATTATTATATAATATTATATATTATAATATATACTATATAAATATTATTCTATATAACAATATATCAATTATATTGTTATACTTTTATATTATAATATATTGTAATATATTATTATATTAATATTATAATATATTATAATAATATCTTTTATTAATATAACATAATATATAATATAATATTATTATATATAATAATATAGTATAATATATTATATTATTATATTATTAAAATAAAATATTATATTATATTACATATAATGATATTTATATAATTATTATAATATTTATAAACTATTATAATATATTATAATATATTAAATTATTATTATTATAAGATTAAAGGGATATTTTAGGAATTTAATTTCATATTACTTGTAATTTGATTGTCATACCAAACATGTCAATCAAGATTTTTAGTAACCTTACTGCAATATTACCTACATATATCAAACATAGTAATCAACATTACTGACAATTTAATGGTGGCAATCTATCTTGAAGGCAATTCAGATTACCTTCCAAGATTGCCTGGCGATGCACCAAACGCAACCTAAGTTCATAAATATTAAATTCCTTCACAGTGTTCTTAACAGGTCATGCAGTATAGTCGTAAGTACTCCAATTCTATCAATAACTTGGGATGAAAGACACTTTAACTTTGTTCCCTGAATGCGTGTTAATTCAGTCCAAGATGATCAATTTTTTCCTAAAGAAAGATTACCAAGTCAAATGATTAAAAATTTATGAATGCCACAATCCTTTTTATGCAATATGTTTCAGACATCTGCATCTAAAAATGGCTGCCTAGCCCAACTTTTCAAGCTTCCCCCTGCCTAGGAACCACTTGATTGCTTTGATATATGTGATCAAGAAGTATGTTTCAGTTTCAACATAGTAGGATAAAATTTCGACAAAAGTATAACAACTTGCATGCCAGAGTTCATGTTGGATTCCAGTCACAGTGGAATATGAATTTTAAAAAAAAATTTAACATGCATATCAAAAACTTTAACAATTAAAGCTAGCTGACCGGAACTCAAACCCTAGAATCATTTTGTAGATGCCGAACAAACCAAAATTAAGCGTGCAAAGAGTTAAAAACTTATACTTTCTAAAATAAGCAATATGGTAAAATGATGATCTCCACGTGACTCCAAAGTAGAAGTCCTCCAACGGTGATCCACATGGAAGATGATCAAAGTTCTTTCCAATCGGTGCAGCACCGCAGTCTTTTCTTCACAAGTGTACTACCGGCTTCCTTTTCGAAGAATAGTCGCACCAACACCCGTTTGCCTTCGATTCCTCCATTAGGACCACGCCAAGAGAGTTCTCTCTAGAAATCTCACAACCTAAGATTTGATTTTGTACTCCAACACATGAAAAAATCAAATCCTAGGACAAACATACCACACTTGCCTCTTTTCTCACCTCTCTTCTTTCTATTTTTTTCACTCAATTTTCTTGTCTTTTTGCTCTGATTTTTTTCTGACTTTTTCCTCTCTTATCATACACCTAAGAACTGATTTTTTCAAGATTTTAATCCATGTGGGACGTCCCATATAAATATAAGACGAAGGGAATCCCAAAGGACGCCAACTCTTGGCACTCCACCTTCCTACATGGAGAATTAAATCTCCGATGAATTAATTGGCGCAGAAGAGCCGGACTCCTCTTTTGTTCCCCATAAATTCCTTGGATTAATTTAGCGTGTGACAATTAAGGAATGAGTGGATAAACAGAAGGTGGTTAGGTGCCTCCTAGGCACTAATAAATATGGGGTGGCAATAAATAAATGGCGTGGACCTGATGGCATGGACTCCTTTCCCATCTGAAACACTTCCAAGATAAGGAAATAAATTAAATAAATTGGACCTAATTTAATTAGACCAAAGGCAATAGGTTAAGACTAGCTCAAATTCATTTGAACTAACCTAATTGGGAACTTGGGTTAATATAATGTACTAGCATATCAAATTAACCCTTAGAATTTACATTAAACCCTAATTAAATTAGACCAAGATCAAATCCCAAAATGTATGACCCATTGGATTTTACTCAGGCTCTTGACCCAACCCTAATCCGATTAGACAAAATCAGCCCAATTACACCAATTAACTAGGACTCTTTCTAATTAATTCTCGAATTAAACTCTTTTAATTCTTGCGAGTCCACAAGATTGACATCTAGCAATGTGTCATGACTATCCAAAAGAAATGAAATTTGGTAGAAATATCAAAAATATCCTTCCGTGACAAGTTACCATGCAATTCAATCCTTCAGTCATACAACACCCCAAATGAGCTATGATCATGAAATCATGTCAAGCCCAGTTGCTTATCTAAATGTATCTCGATCAGAAAGTGATGATTCAATTGATAATACATTAGAAATATCTTTCTAATTATCATGCTGCTTTGGCCAAAGACTTACAGAATCATCAATCTATGAGATCACATAGGATGTTCGCTCCCCTTATTAGGAGTGACTGATCCCTTATTGACCACTCACAACCTCCATTCACACTTCATCATATCCAGAACACCCCACACAAAGATCACAGAATCAAGTTAAAAAGTGAAGCAAAATATGAATTCATGTACACAAGGTACCATGGTGATCTCCGGTCAAAGGATCACTTGCACAACTTTCACTAGAAAACAATCAGTTGATATGTAAATAAGACTCCATCAGATATTCTCTCGCAGGTCAATTCAGTGAACTCATTCTTTAATGAGCACCCACATCCTTGTATTAGTATCGTCACATAAGTGGTTATGAGATCAACCACCCTCACCACACCAAGCATACATAGGATGTACCAGCCTTATCGATATCATTGATCTCCGACTCAATGAACCAATGACTGAAAATATTTTAAATCAGGATTATCCAAGATTTAGATCTCACTGGCGTGATCTTATCATGGCCCTAAAACCATTGTCCAAACCTATGAAGTTTCATTATAATCTTAAACAATAATAAGATGCAGCATATAATGAATTTAAATACCTATTTTATTAATTAACAAGATCAAATACATGAGTTTGGAAGATAAACTACAGAAAAACACCCCATCACATCCCATATGCCATCACATCCCATATGCGATTGGCTTGTAGGACATAATTCTTTCAGTTCAATATGATACCTATAAAAATTTTTATTAATTTATTCACCATAGATAATGCAAATTGCAAAAGATATTCAAACTTAAAATGTTTTGACTCAGAAAATTAATTACGTACAGACTTCTCAAAAACATTTATTCCAACATTCTTTCCCTCATACTTTCTCATAATCACTGGTTTTATATAAGTATCCTGCCTTTTACATTTTGTGCATGTGAGGATCCTAGTAAGAGGGAAGTTTCTATGCCAATGGGGCTTCATGTATCAGCATGAATTCAGTCCATGCTTTTAGAAACATCTTGTACTGGTGAGATAGCATCCCCAACACTAATTGTTTCCAAAAAAAATTAATATCTGCAGTAAGAACCAAGGTTGGCTGTGCTGGTACCGGAGCTCATACTGGTCAGTTGGCACCACGGTCTGGTACACCCCCATACCAGGCCTGAACCGACATAACAAAGAGAGTAGGAGAGAGAGAGAACTGGAGAGAGAAAGATAGAGAGGGGGGACGGAGGGAGGGAGGCGACGGAGACACTGAAGGTGGCTGCCAAGGCCCCCAACTGATCGAACGAGTGGCTCCACCATCCTCCAAATTCAAATAGGAGTAATTACCCATGTTTCATTTTTTTTTTTTATTTTGCCGACTTTTAACAATAGGGATGCCAACTTCACTGTAAGTCGGCAAAATAAAAGAACACGAAACAGGGGTGGTTGCCATTGTGATCCAAAAGAGGCAACCCCCTGGCAGCCTCTCCGAACTCCCCCTCTCTCTCCTATCCTCACTTTCCTTCTCCCTTCACTCATTCTCCTCGGTGTCTCATGTTGAAGGCCAAACCATCCCAATCTGTTGCCAAGTACAATTTGGCACACCTCAAATCTGGCAGTTTGGAACAGTTCCACCGACCATGGTAAGAACTAATTCATGGTCTCATAATGGGTGATTTCATTAAATTTTTCTTTTTCCGATCTCTGGTGGAAATCCCTAACAGTTCAATAGCATGAATATCCCCCCATAATAAGCCTCCTGAAACCATTGTTTATGGTTATAATGGAAATAACAACCAGTATTTGCATAATTGAGCTGGATAAAATAATGATAGCAACAACAAAATAATGGACAGTAAACAAAAAACTGAACTCTTATTTGCTCAGATTATTGTTTGCCTAAATTCTTGCTTTTATCCAGCCAAAATTTTTACTAAATGAACAACGAAAAGTCAAACAATGGAGATTTAACAGAATAACAGCTAAATAGGAACTGTTATTTACTTAATGGGAGGACTCTGAAACCATCATAAACGCTGCTTACAAGCCATTATTTCAAAATTAGGTAATTTCTATATTTTTTTAATATATACTTTGTTACTTGCTTCTGGCAATAGTTTGAAATAAAAAAACTAATAAATATATCTCAAAATTGTATGCGACATTTACCATATATGAAATTTCAATTGCACAAACATTGATCATACAGAAACACACATATGCATATGTATACGTATAATTATAATGCTCTGATCACATAGTTTAACAAATTGTCCTACTGATAAAATGACTAAATGCTCCACGATTGCCACTAGCATAGGTTGATAGAAATAAGAGGTATTTTGGTCATTTGACTGGTAGGACAATGTGGAGACGCTCTCTCTCTCTCTCCATGTGTGTCCTTGTGCATGCATGTGCACAGTAATTTGAGGCTTACCTTTTGCATGTAATTCTTTGAGGTAGCACCATCCACACTAACATAGTCGACAATCACTGGTTCTGAACCCTTCAGCAGTGTAGGTTTTGTTACACTGGTAAGTGTATTATAAGAGCTGTACAAAGGCTCATTTGGGTGTATCACCTGCAAAGGCATATAGAACCCTCCTTAGGATTGGGTTACACATATCAAAAAGTGAACTACATAACCTTTTTTTTTTTTTCACATGAAACCTGTCCAATGTAAGGAAGGCCATCTGTATCAATTGAAGACTTCATGGTTTTATCACTGCTCCTGGCAAAGATTTCTAAAACTTGATCTTCTCTGTCATGATTCTTAGTTAAGTCAATAGATTCCGTCTGCATAGGAAAACAATGTGGACAATGGATTATATTATGAGTAATAGAGGTTCAAAATAATCTAATGCTGGTTTAGTTGACAGAAAAACTAAACAATAAGAAGTTGACAGAAAAACTAAACAATAATGCTTGAGCTTGTCCTAGATTGTTAAGTGCATGGCAATCTCCAAAAGCCAGAGGAAATCCATGAAGAATAAATAAACATGTAGAAAGTTCAGGGTTATAACAACATAGATGTCAAAGCATGAAGTGGCCCTCCATTCCTAACTAACATGACTACAGTGATTATTGAGATGAGAGTATAACTGACCGTCATTAAAGAAGAGCTACCAAGAAACATTGTTGGACTTGTATTTATAAATATCCGTTACTAGAGCAATTGCTTACCACAGTTAAACCTCTACCAATTAGAAAATATTTTAATTATATCTCTATAGATTAGAGGATATACTAATTATAGTAGCGAGCATGAAAAGAAAATCAAACAATGTGATCAAGAAAAACCATCAATTGGTCCTTCATCTCCTCTGGGACAAGGTGCTGTTTCAATAACCAGACAAGCTCTGGGTCCAGGTGCTGTATCAGCTCCTGTCGAACCAGTTTACGTTGCTAAGCCCAAACAATGAAATCGATTTATGTAGTTCACACTGCAGTGCAGATGAAAGTGTTCAGCCAAAGTAGCAGACCTATTATCAATACCTTATCAATATAGTTGAGTACATCTGGCAAAGTAGCAGACTTCTTATCAATACCTTATCCATACCAACACATCATAAGCTCCTAGAGGCAAGATAACACATCCCATGTGTCAGTATCAAGGTATGCCATCTCAACATCGGGCCCCATAGTGGTGCCACCTTGGCAATGTGTTGGTATGCTTGGTACAAGGGCCAGCTTGGCCTAACAAGTGTCAGTACGCCCCCCATACTGTGTATTGGCACCAAACCAGTACGGTACATGTCAGACTGCCCGGTTCGGCACAATATGGCATACCATGGTCAGCATGGTCTTGTATCAAACAACATAAGTACCATGTCTCAACATGGTATCATATCGAGCCCCGATATGGTACAAATATCACCTTGGGTTGGTAAGGTGCACCTGATATCAGTAAGCAAGGATCGACCCAGAAATTCTTGGTCCAAATTGCTGGAGGATTGACACATGAATGGCAGACATGCCAAGGTATGCTTTCTGTTAGTCAGCTAATATGGCAAACCAACATCACTGTTGGATTTTGGGCAACAAATCACCTTCCAAGTGATCAAACGCAGACCCTATTTCTCTTTGGAATGATAAAAGGGGCAGGAGGTCATCCTTCTTTCACATCAACAGGAACAGATCAAGAGGCAGCAGAATTGACAAGCCAGTAAATCACGGGATTGGCATTATAGCAAGGACATCGAATGAGCAGCCTCTAGCATTATTAGTCTAATTTTGCATTCACATTGCCCCAATTAATTTCACACTGCTCGTTTAAGAAAATAATCCAAATCAGAAACTTTTTTCTCTGGAAAAGACTACAAGATCTCAGACTTGGTGGTAACTGTTGGGGAGATATCATAGAAGCCACATATTGGTATACCATCAAGTACCACGTAGGATGAAGATGGACATACGGCAAGGTCATGCAAGATGAGTTAAACAAACCAAAACATGATACTACCCTTAGATTCAAGAGGAAAAACTTGACTAACAGTGCTTAAGAATTCATCACAAGGAAAAGCACCTTGACTATCACTATGCATTAATAAAAGATTAACTTATAAAGACCAGAGGTCCAGAACCAAGATGGACCATATAGCACATATTAGGTGTTCATTATCAAAGTATGGGAAAAACAAATTACTGTGAAAGGTTCATGTTGTAGCATACGTATTTAGTTGAATTTGCCCATTCTTGATGGCATTTTGGCACATGACTAAAACTATATGTAAAAAACCACGCTGAGTTGCAAAGACCCACAACACTCATGATACAATAAGTACAGCTCTCCCTCTCTAGACCTGTGTCGCATGGACTCAGGTTCATATACAGGTGTCTTGTTTGGGTGTGTCCAAGAGATAAATTTTCAGGACTCCAAAATTTTAGGACACAAATACACCACGACTGAAGGATCACAAGATTGGCTGCAAAAGTATACAGTGTGTGGAAAAGTTATGCAAGTTCCATTTAACTACTAGTTGCATATTTCATTTAATCTGCATTACCTTGTGCCATTTTATACCACGCTAATGCATTGTTTCGTCCACATTTATAAATGTTATACACATTTGTGGCCATGTCTCAATTTATTCACATGTCAAGCATTTAAAATTTTGGTTATGAAAATAAGAAATAACAAGTGACTGGGAATCAACATTTAGAGACCCCATCAATCTGCTTGGTTCAACTCGGTCAGCCTGTCACCCACCAGGCTTTACTGGTTGTGTTGATGTAAAACTGGTGTTCAGGGAAAAAAGAGAACATCCAAGACATTTGACCTGGGCAATTCAAATGCTCAAACCTTCTTCTCGGATGGCAATGACACACATGGACAATCCAGGACACAAAAGGAAAAAGGAAAATGAAGGGAAGGACATCAGAATATCAGATCCTCACACATCCAATCTAGTCACTTCCATGGCTTTGACGAAGATGGCATCATGGTTGGAGGTTGTGGATGGGGAGATCGATGATTAGAGGAGAATTTGGGGCAGATGAGATGATCGGCCACAGCAAAAAGAAGTGACGAACCACCAGATCTAGGATAGCAGGGATCTCCTTTTGCATTTGATTAGTTAGTGTGAGAGAGCAGTGTATTTGTGAAGAGAGGATAGCTTGCTCTTCATCATGTTCTTCCTTTAATTTGAAGTGACAAAATCTGAGGTAGTCCCATCTTTACATTGACAGAAAAAAAAAATAGAAGAATAAATCTAAAGCAAAGGAAATAGAAAGCAGGCTATGAGATCAACTCCCACAAGGTGGTAACTTAGAGGGTGATGGCTCACATGGATTTTAACGCCACAAACCCATCCAAGATTTGGCGAAGAAGAATGTTAGGCATCTGCCCACCCAAGGCTCAGTCACTGTTAAACCATTCACTTACAACCCAGCCACATAGATGGGTTTGCTCCAACCAACATATTTCAAAGCTTTATTGGGAACAAAAAATTAATAAATAAATCATTTTCATGGCTTTTTTTTTGTTGTGATTCTATGGGTGATTCTTCCTTATACCAATAGTTCCATCATATTTCTCTTGATTCTTCATTTGATTATCCCCATTCTACCTGCTTGATAAAACATTAAGCTTTCATATCTTTCCATGTGGTTAATATAGATAGAGATGAGCAAGTGAATTAAGTTGGATTAATGAATGAAACCTTTTAACATAGGGAAGAGCTAGTGAAGCTGAAAACTAGGCTGGACACTCATCATCTAGAATTAGCCTTAAAAAATATATATTAAACATCAAGGCCAGGTCTCCATAATGCTCAATTTACCAAAAAGAGATACAAACACAAAGCTAGTTCTAGCAGATGTAGGTAAACCTCCACTTATGCCGAAAATAACCACTTGCAAAACATGTGATAGATTTCATGACTATGTGATGTGAAGGGGAAGATGAAATACAATGAAAATAAGTAGTCATGAACTGCAATAATGTTATCAGTAATGCACACCAATCATTCCATCATCTACTCATCCTACAACCAACTTATACCTGAAGTAGAGAACTATGTTAGAGGTCTCAAACAATGACTTAAAATTTGATTGGGTCAATAAGGGGCCTTGCAGGTTTCAGATTAATCAGTGGACCTGACTCGAGCCAACAAAAATTAGTTTTAATGCCCAGGTCTATTAGATCTGTCCCATTTAATTAGATAATTGAATGTCTCAAATTCTCTCGAACCTCATTTAGCACACTTATAGCCCAACATTATACTATAACATTTTTTGGTTGGGAAAAACAGAGTTGTGCATATTCGCAGTGAAGCAATCGTGAGTCCCCCTCGGTCTTGACAGCGTAATGTACAAAGAATGATTTTGCACCATAGAGTATAATCCCCATACTTCTTAACAAAAACAAATGCATATAATGATATGATTAGACTGACAAGAACCATGCTTCAGAATTATTTATAGCACACATCTTAGAACAAATGCCTTCACTGCAAATGCTGAATAATTCATGAAATATTCAATATTCTCTTGTGAATGAGTGTAAAAGATCATTTAAATTTGTGACGTTCATAGAGTTGAGAAATTTATGCATCTTTTAGAAAAGGAACCTGATATATATGCCCACGACATAGCCCACGATCAACAGATGACTTATTTAAGATCATGGCATCCTCCATATCATAACTGAAATATGTAAAATATATACAATTAAATAACTCACATGATAGCTGACTCAAAATTGGTGGTAAAATTTTTTGGTTCCATCAATGGCTTACCCTGTGTATGCCAAAACTGCTACAATTGCATTTGTCCCTGTCGGGAATTCATCCATGCAATATTTACTGTATGAAGCTGTCCGCACAATTGGTGATTGTGGAGTCTACAAGAAGACAAATGACATTTTATGAATGCAAAAGGTAAAGATATAATTGCAACACTGCTCAATCAATGGAGAAAAAGGACAAATAATCAATTACAGTTCAAGATGCATATAGCAAAACAGTGTGATCCCGAAGATACTGAAAATATTATAGCAAACAAATTGTCTAAATCTAAGATAACTACAATTCTATATTATGGTACTCAATTTACTACAGAAAATAATCACAGAAGTACCCATCATTTAAATAATGGAAAGTCATTCATGATCCTAGAAATCAAACATGATGGGCTCTAGAGTCTAGATAAACTACAAATGAAAAAAGTGAAGTACATATTAGCAAGTTCTGAATTTTGAAAAAAGCAAATTAGAAATCAAAATGTGATCATTACTCAAGCCTGCCATTTAACATGAAATTATGAAATCGAGTGCTTAGAACTACAATGCTCACAATTCTAGATGCCTTTTGCATGGAATTCTACCTTTTGATGGCATGCCTTAAATAACTGCTACATAACCTGGTAAGATTTATGGAGAGAACATAGTTGACAGCAGTTTAAAATTTTACAGACCATCTGGCCTAATATATCATTGCTTAAACCTACCAAAGCAGGCAAGAGCAAGTTTAAATTAGGAAAGAGCAAGTACAGCTAAAAGACCTCTGAGATTTTTAACTAATGCAAAAAACAAAAATATATGTTTATGAGAATTATGGATTTATGGTGCAACAACATGACAATAACATTGACTACTTGGAATGTATATAAGTATGAAAGAGACCAATACACATGGTAAAACATTTAGGAGAGACAGATTTGAAGAAAGACTCCACATATTTCATGTGATGCAGAAGACAACTTGTGTATGAAGGTTCAGGAAACCATGAAAACTGAAATCAAATTTTTAAGTCCTAAGATTTCAAGGACAGTAGAATCAAAAAGAAGAAGAAGAAGAAGAAGATAACTGAGAAGTATCTGTTTTATTCACCATGACCTTAAAGCGTAAGGTTTCCCACACCTTCTGATTTACTTTTACAAGACAAAATGAACTAGGAATTTATTGAATTTGTACATAGAATGAGAGACTCACAAGATTCTAAATAATTTGTCAAATAAATATTACAATCATGTAAAAAGGGAAAGGAAAAAACAACAAACTGAAAGGAACAAAATAATTTCAAGGCTTCAAGTCCAGTAGTGGTCTGATGGTGTAGAAGTTTTCCCGTGGAATGATATGCCCCATGAACTATCCCCTCCCAATGGTTGGGATGCAAGGGACATGACACTTGGGCTAAAATCAACATTTAAGCCAGCAAAATAGTACACCTAATCTGCCTAGTTTAGCACTTGGCAGTGTATTTCAGTGGGTCGTCAAATAAAGTAGACATCCAAGCACTGAAATAATGAAACAAATCAGGAAAGCAAGGAATCCTAACTTCGTAGCTTCCCCCTCCCCCATCAAAGACTTGCATTCCTAGCCTTCTCTCTCTCTCTCTGCATGACTGTCACCTTCTCCCACTCGGCTCAAACGTGGGAGGTGAAAGCAATGAACTATGTCCCGACGCTCACAAACCACTGCTAACTACTGCAGGGAGGTTATTGCCCCTCCTTCACCTCCTTCGCCCCTCCTTTTCTTGCTGAAACTGTATGATTCAAATTATAGTCTCATTCCACCAGTATTTTAAACCATAAGAAATTTAAAAGGAATGCTTTCACTTCTTGGTTGTTGTAATCATGAATGCCCTCAAAATTGGAATATTTGGCCAATGAAGCATCTATCAGCTTACTAAATTTGAGAGAATATTATAAAATTAGATTTTGATACTCAGTATGATCAAGTTAGACCCTTGGAGCATAGAGGACAAAATATGTGATTTTTCTCAATCTAAATTTGTCGATGCAACAAGTAATAAGATTTCATATATGGTTAGATGCCTTCAACATATGAATGATCAAACAAGTTATGCACCCATGGTGTACTCTACGGCCCCCTACCATCCGATATGGGATGTATCGTACCATACCAATACGCTGTCTCGTATGCAAAACCACATACTAACACTATAATAGGATGGTACTGGTACAGGATCCGGTGTCAAGATGTAGGGCTGTTCATTCGGTTTTTACCGACCCGACCCGACCCAACCTAAACCGACCCGACCGAAAACCGAATAATGAAAAAATGAAAACCGAAAACCGACATGAAAAAGAGAGGAACCAAACCAAAACCGAACCGAAAATTTCGGTCCGATTAGGTTCGGTGATTCGGTTTACACATTTAGATGCATAAATACTAAGCAAAAGGTAATAGGATGTAAATAAATGAAAGTGCTCCTCCAGTATGATGTCTAGTAATTAATATTGTTTGATTCTCTGTTATCAGGCACTTTCCTTTATATGTTCATTTATAGGATATAGCAAGGATTAGCAACAGCATGAAAGATAATTAGCATGAAATATATAAAGCCAAATTCCATATAGGTGAAACAAGGCATAAATGGAGTTATCAGTTAGCAGAAGCTGATCAAGCTTAACTTTCTCATTTTCATGGCCAGACTCTCCAACAAAAAGCTTTCATTCGGAATCCTTTAAAAAAACTGCACTATGACCAGCATGTGCTCCAACCACTCATTTCTCTAAAGTCTCAAAACCACCCTAGCATCCCCGAATTTTTGATATAACTAAAGGATCTCCAGAATGAACATCATCAAGGTTAATAGTTGAAACCCATGGTCCTGGACGCTCTTGAAACGTTGCCCCCATATGCTTCTTTAGAAAAGCAAGATTCGAGTTTTCGCCCCATCCAGTATTTGTAAACAAAGGAAAAACATCCCACAGAGCTTGAAAGGTTCCAATCATCCCTGATTACATAAGATTGATACTCCGTTTTCTTTCACCGGATATCATTAAAAGTTTTAAAAACTTCTTTGCCAACAAAAATCAAAAGATAATACTTTGTTATACCTAGATTTCAATTATTTATAGTGTGAATGTACATACTCCCGCTCAGCTTTTCCTTGCCACTCATCAAAATCTAGAGTATGCTCTCGAGACAAAAAGTAAACATCCCAGGTAACTTGGAATGCAGTTGCAAATATGTAAAGATCCATACATGTCCAACCATGTCCAACCATGTGCATACTTTATAGATATAAAATTGACTAAGGTTGACTTTGGTTTTCGGTTCGGTTTTCGGGTTTTTCGGTTTTTAACCGAACCAAACTGAAAACCGAAATTCTTGAAAATGAAAACCGAAAACCGAACCGAACTATACTCGGTTCAGTTTCGGTTCAGTTTTTTGATTCGGTTCGGATCGGTTTTCGGTCTAAAACCAAATTATGAACAGCCCTATCAAGATGGTAAGCCTTGTGTGCACCTATATGAATCATGAGAGTTCCCCTTTTTTCTTGACAATATCAAACTTCAGCATATGGATGGTCGAACTCCTAATCATATGCCAACTAACCAGCATCAATGCTGACCATAAAGTTCTTATTTTGTGCTACAAAATTCTTCAAGGTATTAATCCAAACTGGTGTGGGTGAAAAATAGAGCTTGGTCAAATAGATTTCCTCCTTGGCACCAAAAATACGATGACAATCAACTAGCAAAAGTCAAATTCCAAATGAACATATGACACGATACCTTAAAAAATGTGTTAGGTGCCTGTTTTAAATGCACTGGACCCTAAATGACCCAACTGAGCCAACTTGGTGCAAAAAAGAAAGTCAGCCCAAAATGAGGGAGCAACTAAGCGCATGTCGATGCCTAAATCAAGTGCTCAGGGTTGACAATTGGGTAAGTCCATTGCTCCAAATCAGATAGGGCATCCTAAAACATGCTTTCCCAATCAGTTTAGTTCTCCCCACCACTTTTCCGACAAGATATAGTGGTGGTCATGGCTTGGTTGGTAGTGGTTGTCGATCAGGCAGCAAGTGGCACGCGATGTCTACGAGCACTCAGTAACCAATAATGCTGGACTTTGCCTTCTCTCCCAATCAAATCAAGAAGTGGCTGTGACCTGGTTGGGGGTGGTCGCCAATAGGGTAGTAGCAGGGGGGAAAGTGGCTCAAGTAAGTTCCTTTATTCCTTTCCTCTTCCTCCTCTTCTTTTCCCTCCGGTGCTCCCATTGTGATTAGCAGAGCGATAACCAACAGCTGAAGCTTCTGCAAGTACCAGTAACACCTGCAAATGTTGCCACTGTTAGACTGCTAAAATGACCGCTAGTAGAAAAGGGGTTGTGGTTGGACCACCATCTAAGCACCGACCTAGCACCTAGGCACCCCAGGCTACTTGTATTGCCCCTCTCGTCTTTCAAAACCATGGTGATATGGCGATATGACACAGATCAAACAATCAAGTAGATGACCAAGTCCTTTTATAGCAGTATTTGAGCATTACTAATTATGCAACAACCATCTGACCCTTCGTTTGCGGACCACTGTGGCATTAGCACCAAATCTTTTTAGCCACACATCCCCACATCCAGACCCTCCTTGAACCTAACTAGAACCTTACTCAATTTCGAACCTTGTATCCACCAGCCATGGTCAATGCCACTTACCCACAGCCATCCTCTTGTCCTCCACCCTACTGCATCTCTCTGCAACTAAACAAAATGCAGTAGAGAATGTGAGATGCGCAAGAACAGGAGTTTCTTCCAGCTTGCACAATAATAAAACCTAATTCCCTCATTTCTCTCAACCATACTAGTACCAAATGCCATCAAAACCCAACTTTAACAATAAGAACACCCTCATCTTATTTACAAAAAACCATCTCCAAATAGCATATCCAGCTGTACATCAGTCAAACCTATCTGAGTGAATCTCTAGATCCAACGTGTAGACTTTGGATAAAAGAGGGTTTGAATTGCATTATAATGGTTGAGCCCAAATGCCCCAAGTCAAAATCCATATTTTTCAGGCCAATCTCCATGTCCTCATAAAGCCTGAGGTTGATAAAAATTAAGGAGAGGGATAGTTGGATAATTTTTATTCAGAGAAGAGGAGAAAAGATGGATGAAAAACAAACAAGCATGCTATGTGCATCCAACACACAACTAGAAGGGATAATATGTCTTAGGATTTTGGATCTTGATCTGCAAAGTACTTTTTAAGCCCTGTCAATGTCATTATGGAGGCCAATTTTAGTGACAAGGGCCTTCTTGAGATGGACTTGAAGCACTTCAGCCAAGTGACACATTGACAGCTTTATATTTCCCTTCAATCGCCACTATAACTCATAGCACATCTCAAATCCTTCTTATCCCCTCCTTCATAGCCCCATTCACCTTCCTAAACTCTCCAATGAGTTAAAAAAGCAACACAAAACCACAAGCATGAAAGTTGCTGGAATACATTAGTACATTATTTTTGGAAAACAATTCATGGCTCACAAGGATCAAATGCCCTCAATCACTTGGACCTAGTAATGCAAGTTGAATTTGATAAGAACTGAAAGATGATGACAAAGGAGGTTGAGCTTGTGTAGTATCTGTGTAAGAGTATAATCCAATAATGGAGTATTGAACATCTTCAATCTCATATGGGGCTAAAGGGCTATCACTTGTATCATTTTTTTTTTTTGCAACTCATGGCCTAAAGATACCATTATATCATCTCACGCTCTAGACCTGCTGTGTGACAAATCTGTGCAAAAACAAACTTGCAAATGGAGAAAGAAAAAGAGTTTAGAGATCCAAGCTATGCTCCAATGGTTCAAGGCAGGGACGGGAGTTGTGGCTTCAAGTAGAGGAACTGAACAGAAACAAAAGCAAAACTACAAATAGAAGATTAAAAGCTTAACAAAAAAAAAAAAAACAAACAACATTATCAAAGTATAAACGCAGAGGAGTGTTTATGTTTCTTTATGTACAAAGGACTGTTCCCTATTCTCCAGATATATCAAAACCTTCGAGCATGGAATATATATTTTAACCATATTTAGAAAGTAGCATTTGCCGAACTAGCCGGTTCGGGGTGTGCCGAACCATACCGGTGGCTAGCCAGCACAGTTCTGATGTAAAAAATGGTACACCGATGAGGAGGGAGATGAAAAAAGAGGAAGAAAGAGAGAGGGGCGAGGGAAGGAGAGACCGTCGGAGGCTGTCGAAGGCCTGCCAAGGCCACTGGAGGGCTGTTGAGGCCACCGGAGGGCTCTGCCCTCCATAGAGAGAAGAATGGAAAGAGCTAGAGAGACATAAAGAGAGGGGGAAGAGGAACGGAGGGAGGGGGAGTTATCAGGGATGTCGATGGTGGCTACTGAAGGGCCGGAAAAGCCCCCGAAGGGCAAGATCTTCCTTTCCACCCTCGGAGGCCCTCCTTCAGTTATTCTTATTAGTATTTCTATTTTCCATCCAAAAAAATTGCTTTTATTATTGTTGATTTTCATTGTACTTAATATATTATACTTGTTTTTAAGCGGTTAAAATATAGAAACTGCATATATATACCCCCATATGCAGCCTACAAACTGCATACGCACTATGCAATCCCTTGACCACCTGCATACTGAGCCATTTTTAGAAAACTTACAAACCTTCAAAAGGGCAACTTTGTTAATGCAGATTTTAGCAAACCTATTTTAGAAACTTGCAATAATACTGTCCTCAAGTTGTATCATCACTTTTTTGATAATTCAACACCAACTCAAGCCCCTTCCTTTAAATGGGCCTCCTTATAACTTAAAAAGTTATCATTGCTATGATCTTTGGGTTTCACCATCATTTTCCTTGATCAATGCTTCAAATATGTGTAGGTTTTATTAAGTTATTCTCTTGCAGATGAAAAGAATTCTGGCAAATATACAACCTCCCAAAAGTACCAATCTACTTCATCTAACACTATGACTGCCTTTACTCATTACTCCATTGTTTCAAAAGGCAAAACCAAGGATTGCCGACTCAGAACCGGATCCGTGCCGGCCGACCGGTGGTACAAGTCGGTACGCCCATATATCGGGGCCTAAACTAACATGAAAATGAGGGATGAATGAGGGAGGAAAAGAGAGAGAAGGAGAGAGGGGAGACAGAGGGGGAGGGCAAGAGAAGGGGGAGGGAGAGGGAGGCCGGCGGAGACGCCAGCAATGGCCATGTAAGGGTCGCTGAGGCCTCTTGGGTTTCACAGTCCTCTGCGAGAAAAAATGAGAGTAGAGAGATACAGAGAGAAAGGGGGGAAGAGAGAGGAAGGGAGAGAATGGCAGCAGGGAGGCCACTAGAGCACCGTTGGATGGCCGCCATGGCCGCCGAATGACCCAAAAAATCAAGGTTTTCTGTACCGGTACCGATGGTCGGATCGGCTGATTGGCGGTACGATACGGCACGCCTCCGTTCCGTTCCGAACCGAGGCGAACCGACGAAGGAAATCGGGAAAGAAAAAGAGAGAAAGAGAGAGAAATAGAGAGAGAGAGGGAAGGAGAAAGAAAGAGAGGGAGGGGAATCCACCGGAGGCCCTCCGACGGACAGCCATGGCCGTCGGGCGGCGGAACGGCCTCCTGCGGCTCCGCGCGGGGAACAGGGGTGATCCGCCCCTGTTTCTCGATTTTTTTTAAAAAAGTTTTTTCAAAATAAAGTCAGCAAGTGGTTTGCCGACTTAATTAAGTGAAGTCGGCAAACCACTTGCCGACTTCGTTTTGAAAAATCTTTTAAAAAAAAAAAATCCAAGAAACAGGGGCGATCCGCCCCTGTTCCCCGCGCAGAGCGCGGGAGGCCGTTCCGCCGCCGCCCCTTCGGCGGATCCCCTTCCTCTCTCTCTCTATTTCTCTCTCTTCCTCTCTTTTTCTTCCCAGCAACGGCGTGTACCGTTTTGCATGCCGGAACCGTCTCGGTTCCTTGCCGGGACGGTTCAGCACGCCCCATACCAGGCGGTTCGGTCCGGTATGGCAAACCTTGCAAAAAACAATCCGTAGCCACCATAGGTTCGAAACAAAGGCTTCACCCATGTTTCATCGTATTTTTTGAAAAACATAATACATAATGACCACAAAGCCCCAAAGGCCTCGACGGCCCTCCAACAGCCTTGGTGAGCCACCACCAGCCCTTCCCCTTCCTCTCCTTCTGTCCTCTCTCTCTTCCTTCCTTTCCTTCTCCGTCATTTTGTTTTCGCCGATGTTCCAAATCGAATGCCCGAATCGCACCGATTAGCCACTGGTGCAGTTTAGCATGCCCTAGTTCAAGACAGTTCGACGAACCATAGGCAAAACAATCACACGACGATATCCTTGATGATCCATGTTAATGATGGACTTATTTCAAAATCTTTCCACCTAGAAGCCATCTCTCAACTCTATTCAATCTTATCATTATTTTCGACCATGGTCCTCCATAACATGCCAGCACTACTCTGTTAGTTACATTTGATTCTCTCAAGAAACAAAAACAATATCAATTTCTATAAATATCAATTTATTTTTGAAACTTTCAAAGAGAGCTTCTTAAGGCCAATCGTTGTGGTGGCTAGAAAAACCACAAAGCCTCTAGTATAGACAAAACTTCTTATTCACACTCAATCACCACTCTATATAACAATCCTCAATTAGTCTGAAAACACCTATCCTCTCATGATAAAAAGTGATGGTTTAGTTTCTCCATTTTAAGACATTGTGATTCTTCCTCATTGATCTGACTACTAGTACTACAAGCAATGAATTAGCTTTCATAAAACCATATTGATTTACCAAATTTGTAATGATTATTTAGAAATTGCCTCCATCACCCCCTCCAACAAATGAATCGCCTAGTTTGTGATATAATCCTGCAAATCAATCTGAGTTCCTTACATCAGCTTTGTCTTTCCAAACTGACATAAGAAATTCCCAACAATTTCACTTTTTTTCGAGAGTTTCTAACCAAAGAATCTATCTAATCTAATTAACCAATATATCCATGTCATATCCAAGCCCCTAAAAAACACCACCCAAATTTAATGCACCTATCCTTTCAAAGTTCTTTAATTATCTGCATTGAAAAAGACCAGCTATTGTGCCCCCCTAATGGAGCTCTTTATCCCTATCTCTAGCTTTAAGGTCTGTTTGCAACTAAACCTGTTGGGGAATACCCACCGACCGACCGACCGACGGCCGGAGGGGCCGACCGACCGACTTACGGTCGAGGGGACCGACCGATCGACCGACGGCCGGAGGGACCGACCGACCGACTTACGGTCGAGGGGACCGACCGACCGACTGACGGCCGGAGCGACCGACTGACGGGCGCCATCACCGGCCAATTGACGGCCCATCACCGACTGAGGATATGTCGGGCATACCCTTCCCGACCGACTGAACCCGGAGGTCTGATGGCCGACTCGCGTAAGACTCGCCGACCAACGAAGGGGCCCGACGCCACTCAGCTGGCTACCGACCTAGGGTCGGTCGACTCCTCCGATCGCCGTACAGCCGCCAGAGCTTGTCAGTCCTGACAGCCGCGTGCGGCGCGGCCATCTAGGGACATTGTCCCGCCAAGGGCATTGTCAACCCTGGCGATTTGACAGTCCCACGGCGACATGACACTTTCACGGCGACTCTGACAGTCTACAGTGAGTTGACAGTTCCTCACTTGTCTGCGCCATTAATGACGACGCCATACCGTGCTCCACTATATAAATCGGGGAAGGCAACAGTGCAGGGGATCCCGCTCCCCCCACTTCTCGACTCCTAAATCACAGGCTCGCTCCTCTCCCCCTCTCTCTCTCTCTCTCGATCGAGCTCTCTGTCTTCATTTCACTGTTGCCCAGTCACCTCTGACTTGACCGTCGGAGGGTCCCCGCCGGAGCCGCCTCCGGTCAGTGTGGACTTCTCATTTTTGCAGGCGCACGTCCCCCGGCGATCGGACGACGAGGCGATTGGCCGCAACAGATTGGCGCGCCAGGAAGGGGGGCAGCATGACAAAGACAAGAGCCCAGCGATCGAGGATCACCGAGTCGGCGAGGCGCTCTTCCCGCCGGGAAGAGGCCTCCCCGCCACCGTCGGCGGCGGAGCCCAGCTCTCCACGCCCCGCAGTGACCACGGAGGCGCAGATCGCGGCCATCGTACGGCAGATGACCGTACTGACGGACGCAGTCAAAAGCCTCCAGCAACAACCGGCGGCCCGTCCGATGCCTTCCAGGAGCAGCCGCCGACGACCGCGCCAATCCCCGTCACCTCCGCGCGAGCGCCCCCAACAACGCTCCCACGGAGAGGAGGGACGGCCAAGGCGCGATGACCGACGGTCTCCGCAGCCTTCTCCTTCCCTGCTGGAACGGGCAAGGAAGGAGAAGCGACCGCGCACGCCGTCCGCCTCCCCTTCGAAATCTTCTGGAGACTCCACTCCTGGGGTCTCCCAGCACGGATGGGCGGACGACTACGAGCGCCGATTTGAGGAGATCGACCGCCGGCTCGCGCAGTTGCAGGTGGACGGCCAGAAGTCTTCGAACGACGTCGACTTCCAGACCGCCCAACCTCTCTTCC
>NC_025996.2:53142004-53189683 GCF_000442705.2 Elaeis guineensis | reverse complement strand
ATTTGTCGATGCAACAAGTATAAGATTTCATATATGGTTAGATGCCTTCAACATATGAATGATCAAACAAGTTATGCACCCATGGTGTATCTACGGCCCTACCATCCGATATGGGATGTATCGTACCATACCAATACGCTGTCTCGTATGCAAAACCACATACTAACACTATAATAGGATGGTACTGGTACAGGATCCGGTGTCAAGATGTAGGGCTGTTCATTCGGTTTTTACCGACCCGACCCGACCACCTAAACCGACCCGACGAAACCGAATAATGAAAAAAGAAAACCGAAAACCGACATGAAAAAGAGAGGAACCAAACCAAAACCGAACCGAAAATTTCGGTCGATTAGGTTGGTGATTCGGTTTACACATTTAGATGCATAAATACTAAGCAAAAGGTAATAGGAATGTAAATAAATGAAAGTGCTCCTCCAGTATGATGTCTAGTAATTAATATTGTTTGATTCTCTGTTATCAGGCACTTTCCTTTATATGTTCATTTATAGGATATAGCAAGGATTAGCAACAGCATGAAAGATAATTAGCATGAAATATATAAAGCCAAATTCCATATAGGTGAAACAAGGCATAAATGGAGTTATCAGTTAGCAGAAGCTGATCAAGCTTAACTTTCTCATTTTCATGGCCAGACTCTCCAACAAAAAGCTTTCATTCGGAATCCTTTAAAAAAACTGCACTATGACCAGCATGTGCTCCAACCATTTCTCTAAAGTCTCAAACCACCTAGCATCCCGAATTTTTGATATAACTAAAGGATCTCCAGAATGAACATCATCAAGGTTAATAGTTGAAACCCATGGTCCTGGACGCTCTTGAAACGTTGCCCATATGCTTCTTTTAGAAAAGCAAGATTCGAGTTTTCGCCCCATCCAGTATTTGTAAACAAAGGAAAAACATCCACAGAGCTTGAAAGGTTCCAATCATCCCTGATTACATAAGATTGATACTCCGTTTTCTTTCACCGGATATCATTAAAAGTTTTAAAAACTTCTTTGCCAACAAAAATCAAAAGATAATACTTTGTTATACTAGATTTCAATTATTTATAGTGTGAATGTACATACTCCCGCTCAGCTTTTCCTTGCCACTCATCAAAATCTAGAGTATGCTCTCGAGACAAAAAGTAAACATCCCAGGTAACTTGGAATGCAGTTGCAAATATGTAAAGATCCATACATGTCCAACCATGTCCAACCATGTGCATACTTTATAGATATAAAATTGACTAAGGTTGACTTTGGTTTTCGGTTCGGTTTTCGGGTTTTTCGGTTTTTAACCGAACCAAACTGAAAACCGAAATTCTTGAAAATGAAAACCGAAAACCGAACCGAACTACTCGGTTCAGTTTCGGTTCAGTTTTTTGATTCGGTTCGGATCGGTTTTCGGTCTAAAACCAAATTATGAACAGCCCTATCAAGATGGTAAGCCTTGTGTGCACCTATATGAATCATGAGAGTTCCCCTTTTTTCTTGACAATATCAAACTTCAGCATATGGATGGTCGAACTCCTAATCATATGCCAACTAACCAGCATCAATGCTGACCATAAAGTTCTTATTTTGTGCTACAAAATTCTTCAAGGTATTAATCCAAACTGGTGTGGGTGAAAAGAGCTTGGTCAAATAGATTTCCTCCTTGGCACCAAAAATACGATGACAATCAACTAGCAAAAGTCAAATTCCAAATGAACATATGACACGATACCTTAAAAAATGTGTTAGGTGCCTGTTTTAAATGCACTGGACCCTAAATGACCCAACTGAGCCAACTTGGTGCAAAAAAGAAAGTCAGCCCAAAATGAGGGAGCAACTAAGCGCATGTCGATGCCTAAATCAAGTGCTCAGGGTTGACAATTGGGTAAGTCCATTGCTCCAAATCAGATAGGGCATCCTAAAACATGCTTTCCCAATCAGTTTAGTTCTCCCCACACTTTTCCGACAAGATATAGTGGTGGTCATGGCTTGGTTGGTAGTGGTTGTCGATCAGGCAGCAAGTGGCACGCGATGTCTACGAGCACTCAGTAACCAATAATGCTGGACTTTGCCTTCTCTCCAATCAAATCAAGAAGTGGCTGTGACCTGGTTGGGGGTGGTCGCCAATAGGGTAGTAGCAGGGGGAAAGTGGCTCAAGTAAGTTCCTTTATTCCTTTCCTCTTCCTCCTCTTCTTTTCCCTCCGGTGCTCCCATTGTGATTAGCAGAGCGATAACCAACAGCTGAAGCTTCTGCAAGTACCAGTAACACCTGCAAATGTTGCCACTGTTAGACTGCTAAAATGACCGCTAGTAGAAAAGGGGTTGTGGTTGGACCACCATCTAAGCACCGACCTAGCACCTAGGCACCCCAGGCTACTTGTATTGCCCTCTCGTCTTTCAAAACCATGGTGATATGGCGATATGACACAGATCAAACAATCAAGTAGATGACCAAGTCCTTTTATAGCAGTATTTGAGCATTACTAATTATGCAACAACCATCTGACCCTTCGTTTGCGGACCACTGTGGCATTAGCACCAAATCTTTTTAGCCACACATCCCCACATCCAGACCCTCCTTGAACCTAACTAGAACCTTACTCAATTTCGAACCTTGTATCCACCAGCCATGGTCAATGCCACTTACCCACAGCCATCCTCTTGTCCTCCACCCTACTGCATCTCTCTGCAACTAAACAAAATGCAGTAGAGAATGTGAGATGCGCAAGAACAGGAGGTTTCTTCCAGCTTGCACAATAATAAAACCTAATTCCCTCATTTCTCTCAACCATACTAGTACCAAATGCCATCAAAACCCAACTTTAACAATAAGAAACACCTCATCTTATTTACAAAAAACCATCTCCAAATAGCATATCCAGCTGTACATCAGTCAAACCTATCTGAGTGAAATCTCTAGATCCAACGTGTAGACTTTGGATAAAAAGAGGGTTTGAATTGCATTATAATGGTTGAGCCCAAATGCCCCAAGTCAAAATCCATATTTTTCAGGCCAATCTCCATGTCCTCATTAAAGCCTGAGGTTGATAAAAATTAAGGAGAGGGATAGTTGGATAATTTTTATTCAGAGAAGAGGAGAAAAGATGGATGAAAAACAACAAGCATGCTATGTGCATCCAACACACAACTAGAAGGGATATATGTCTTAGGATTTGGATCTTGATCTGCAAAGTACTTTTTAAGCCCTGTCAATGTCATTATGGAGGCCAATTTTAGTGGACAAGGGCCTTCTTTGAGATGGACTTGAAGCACTTCCAGCCAAGTGACACATTGACAGCTTTATTATTTCCCTTCAATCGCCACTATAACTCATAGCACATCTCAAATCCTTCTTATCCCCTCCTTCATAGCCCCATTCACCTTCCTAAACTCTCCAATGAGTTAAAAAAAGCAACACAAAACCACAAGCATGAAAGTTGCTGGAATACATTAGTACATTATTTTTGGAAAACAATTCATGGCTCACAAGGATCAAATGCCCTCAATCACTTGGACCTAGTAACGCAAGTTGAATTTTGATAAGAACTGAAAGATTGATGACAAAGGAGGTTGAGCTTGTGTAGTATCTGTGTAAGAGTATAATCCAATAATGGAGTATTTGGAACATCTTCAATCTCATATGGGGCTAAAGGGCTATCACTTGTATCATTTTTTTTTTTGCAACTCATGGCCTAAAGATACCATTATATCATCTCACGCTCTAGACCTGCTGTATGACAAATCTGGTGCAAAAACAAACTTGCAAATGGAGAAAGAAAAAGAGTTTAGAGATCCAAGCTATGCTCCAATGGTTTCAAGGCAGGGACGGGAGTTGTGGCTTCAAGTAGGAGGAACTGAAACAGAAACAAAAGCAAAACTACAAATAGAAGATAAAAAGCTTAACAAAAAAAAAAAAAACAAACAACATTATCAAAGTATAAACGCAGAGGAGTGTTTATGTTTCTTTATGTACAAAGGACTGTTCCCTATTCTCCAGATATATCAAAACCTTCGAGCATGGAATATATATTTAACCATATTTAGAAAGTAGCATTTGCCGAACTAGCGGTTCGGGGTGTGCCGAACCATACCGGTGGCTAGCCAGCACAGTTCTGATGTAAAAAATGGTACACCGATGAGGAGGGAGATGAAAAAAGAGGAAGAAAGAGAGAGGGGCGAGGGAAGGAGAGACCGTCGGAGGCTGTCGAAGGCCTGCCAAGGCCACTGGAGGGACTGTTGAGGCCACCGGGAGGGCTCTGCCCTCCATAGAGAGAAGAATGGAAAAGCTAGAGAGACATAAAGAGAGGGGGAAGAGGAACGGAGGGAGGGGGAGTTATCAGGTGATGTCGATGGTGGCTACTGAAGGGCCGGAAAAGCCCCCGAAGGGCAAGATTTTCCTTTCCACCCTCGGAGGCCCTCCTTCAGTTATTCTTATTAGTATTTCTATTTTCCATCCAAAAAAATTGCTTTTATTATTGTTGATTTTTCATTGTACTTTAATATAAATATTATAACTTGTTTTTAAGCGGTTAAAATATAGAAAACTGCATATATATACCCCCATATGCAGCCTACAAACTGCATACGCACTATGCAATCCCTTGACCACCTGCATACTGAGCCATTTTTAGAAAACTTACAAACCTTCAAAAGGGCAACTTTTGTTAATGCAGATTTTAGCAAACCTATTTTAGAAACTTGCAATAATACTGTCCTCAAGTTGTATCATCACTTTTTTGATAATTCAACACCAACTCAAGCCCCTTCCTTTAAATGGGCCTCCTTATAACTTAAAAAGTTATCATTGCTATGATCTTTGGGGTTTCACCATCATTTTCCTTGATCAATGCTTCAAATATGTGTAGGTTTTTATTAAGTTATTCTCTTGCAGATGAAAAGAATTCTGGCAAATATACAACCTCCCAAAAGTACCAATCTGCTTCATCTAACACTATGACTGCCTTTACTCATTACTCCATTGTTTCAAAAGGCAAAACCAAGGATTGCCGACTCAGAACCGGATCCGTGCCGGCCGACCGGTGGTACAAGTCAGTACGCCCATATATCGGGGCCTAAACTAACATGAAAATGAGGGATGAATGAGGGAGGAAAGAGAGAGAAGGAGAGAGGGGAGACAGAGGGGGAGGGCAAGAGAAGGGGAGGGAGAGGGAGGCCGGCGGAGACGCCAGCAATGGCCATCTAAGGGTCGCTGAGGCCTCTTGGGTTTCACAGTCCTCTGCGAGAAAAAATGAGAGTAGAGAGATAGAGAGAGAAAGGGGGGAAGAGAGAGGAAGGGAGAGAATGGCAGCAGGGAGGCCACTAGAGCACCGCTGGATGGCCGCCATGGCCGCCGAATGACCCAAAAAATCAAGGTTTTCTTGTACCGGGTACCGAAAAATGGTCGGATCGGCTGATTGGCGGTACGATACGGCACGCCTCCGTTCCGTTCCGAACCGAGGCGAACCGACGAAGGAAATCGGGAAAGAAAAAGAGAGAAAGAGAGAGAAATAGAGAGAGAGAGGGAAGGAGAAAGAAAGAGAGGGAGGGGAATCCACCGGAGGCCCTCCGACGGACAGCCATGGCCGTCGGGCGGCGGAACGGCCTCCTGCGGCTCCGCGCGGGGAACAGGGGTGATCCGCCCCTGTTTCTCGATTTTTTTTTAAAAAAAGTTTTTTCAAAATAAAGTCAGCAAGTGGTTTGCCGACTTAATTAAGTGAGTCGGCAAACCACTTGCCGACTTCGTTTTTGGAAAAATCTTTTAAAAAAAAAAAATCCAAGAAACAGGGGCGATCCGCCCCTGTTCCCCACGCAGAGCGCGGGAGGCCGTTCCGCCGCCGCCCCTTCGGCGGATCCCCTTCCTCTCTCTCTCTATTTCTCTCTCTTCCTCTCTTTTTCTTCCCCGGCAACGGCGGTGTACCGTTTTTGCATGCCGAAACCGTCTCGGTTCCTTGCCGGGACGGTTCAGCACGCCCCATACCAGGCGGTTCGGTCCGGTATGGCAAACCTTGCAAAAAACAATCCGTAGCCACCATAGGTTCGAAACAAAGGCTTCACCCATGTTTCATCGTATTTTTTGAAAAACATAATACATAATGACCACAAAGCCCCAAAGGCCTCGACGACCCTCCAACAGCCTTGGTGAGCCACCACCAGCCCTTCCCCTTCCTCTCCTTCTGTCCTCTCTCTCTTCCTTCCTTTCCTTCTCCGTCATTTTGTTTTCGCCGATGTTCCAAATCGGAATGCCCGAATCGCACCGATTAGCCACTGGTGCAGTTTAGCATGCCCTAGTTCAAGACAGTTCGACGAACCATAGGCAAAACAATCACACGACGATATCCTTGATGATCCATGTTAATGATGGACTTATTTCAAAATCTTTCCACCTAGAAGCCATCTCTCAACTCTATTCAATCTTATCATTATTTTTGACCATGGTCCTCCATAACATGCCAGCACTACTCTGTTAGTTACATTTGATTCTCTCAAGAAACAAAAACAATATCAATTTCTATAAATATCAATTTATTTTTGAAACTTTCAAAGAGAGCTTCTTAAGGCCAATCGTTGTGGTGGCTAGAAAAACCACAAAGCCTCTAGTATAGACAAAACTTCTTATTCACACTCAATCACCACTCTATATAACAGTCCTCAATTAGTCTGAAAACACCTATCCTCTCATGATAAAAAGTGATGGTTTAGTTTCTCCATTTTAAGACATTGTGATTCTTCCTCATTGATCTGACTACTAGTACTACAAGCAATGAATTAGCTTTCATAAAACCATATTGATTTACCAAATTTGTAATGATTATTTAGAAATTGCCTCCATCACCCCCTCCAACAAATGAATCGCCTAGTTTGTGATATAATCCTGCAAATCAATCTGAGTTCCTTACATCAGCTTTGTCTTTCCAAACTGACATAAGAAATTCCCAACAATTTCACTTTTTTTCGAGAGTTTCTAACCAAAGAATCTATCTAATCTAATTAACCAATATATCCATGTCATATCCAAGCCCCTAAAAAACACCACCCAAATTTAATGCACCTATCCTTTCAAAGTTCTTTAATTATCTGCATTGAAAAAGACCAGCTATTGTGCCCCCCTAATGGAGCTCTTTATCCCTATCTCTAGCTTTAAGGTCTGTTTGCAACTAAACCTGTTGGGGAATACCCACCGACCGACCGACCGACGGCCGGGAGGGGCCGACCGACCGACTTACGGTCGAGGGGACCGACCGATCGACCGACGGCCGGAGGGACCGACCGACCGACTTACGGTCGAGGGGACCGACCGACCGACTGACGGCCGGAGCGGACCGACTGACGGGCGCCATCACCGGCCAATTGACGGCCCATCACCGACTGAGGATATGTCGGGCATACCCTTCCCGACCGACTGAACCCGGAGGTCTGATGGCCGACTCGCGTAAGACTCGCCGACCAACGAAGGGGCCCGACGCCACTCAGCTGGCTACCGACCTAGGGTCGGTCGACTCCTCCGATCGCCGTACAGCCGCCAGAGCTTGTCAGTCCTGACAGCCGCGTGCGGCGCGGCCATCTAGGGAACATTGTCCCGCCAAGGGCATTGTCAACCCTGGCGATTTGACAGTCCCACGGCGACATGACACTTTCACGGCGACTCTGACAGTCTACAGTGAGTTGACAGTTCCTCACTGTCTGCGCCATTAATGACGGCGCCATACCGTGCTCCACTATATAAATCGGGGAAGGCAACAGTGCAGGGGATCCCGCTCCCCCCCACTTCTCGACTCCTAAATCACAGGCTCGCTCCTCTCCCCCTCTCTCTCTCTCTCTCTCGATCGAGCTCTCTGTCTTCATTTCACTGTTGCCCAGTCACCTCTGACTTGACCGTCGGAGGGTCCCCGCCGGAGCCGCCTCCGGTCAGTGTGGACTTCTCGTTTTTGCAGGTGCACGTCCCCCGGCGATCGGACGACGAGGCGATTGGCCGCAACAGATTGGCGCGCCAGGAAGGGGGGCAGCATGACAAAGACAAGAGCCCAGCGATCGAGGATCACCGAGTCGGCGAGGCGCTCTTCCCGCCGGGAAGAGGCCTCCCCGCCACCGTCGGCGGCGGAGCCCAGCTCTCCACGCCCCGCAGTGACCACGGAGGCGCAGATCGCGGCCATCGTACGGCAGATGACCGTACTGACGGACGCAGTCAAAAGCCTCCAGCAACAACCGGCGGCCCGTCCGATGCCTTCCAGGAGCAGCCGCCGACGACCGCGCCAATCCCCGTCACCTCCGCGCGAGCGCCCCAACAACGCTCCCACGGAGAGGAGGGACGGCCAAGGCGCGATGACCGACGGTCTCCGCAGCCTTCTCCTTCCCTGCTGGAACGGGCAAGGAAGGAGAAGCGACCGCGCACGCCGTCCGCCTCCCCTTCGAAATCTTCTGGAGACTCCACTCCTGGGGTCTCCCAGCACCGACGGGCGGACGACTACGAGCGCCGATTTGAGGAGATCGACCGCCGGCTCGCGCAGTTGCAGGTGGACGGCCAGAAGTCTTCGAACGACGTCGACTTCCAGACCGCCCAACCTCTCTCCCGACTAGTTCTCGACGAACCGATTCCCAATCGGTTCAAAATGCCGCACGTGGAGCCTTACGACGGCTCCACCGACCCGATCGACCACCTTGAGAGCTATAAAGCTCTCATGACGATCCAAGGGGCAACCGACGCTCTTTTTTGCATCGGCTTCCCTGCCACACTCCGCAAGGCTGCCAGGGCCTGGTATTCCGGTCTTCGATCGGAAAGTATCCACTCCTTCGGGCAGCTCGAGCACTCGTTCGTGGCCCATTTCAGCACCAGTCGGAAGCCGCCGCGAACGTCGGACAGCCTTTTCTCCTCAAACAGGGGGAAAATGAGACGCTCCGACACTTCGTGGCGCGATTCAACACGGCCACGCTTGAGGTCCGGGATCTCAACGAAGACATGGCTATCTCAGCCATGAAGCGGGGTCTGAGGGCGTCCCGATTCACCTACTCTCTGGACAAGACCCTCCCCCGGACATACGCTGAGCTACTGGAGCGCGCGTACAAGTATATGCGCGCAGATGAAGGAGCATCCGACCGACGTTTGGCCGAGCCCAGAGGCCCGAAGGAGAAGCGGAGGAAAGGTCGGGAACCCGCCGAACCAAGCAGGCCCCCGACCGATAGTCGGGTCTCGCCAACCCGACGAATCCAAAAGTCACCCCGGCAACAGACTCCAAGGCCGGCACGCCCCAGGTATGACTCCTACACTCCTCTCTCCGCCCCTCGTGCACAGATTCTAATGGAGATCGAGGGGGAAGAATACCTGCGACGGCCTCCGCCTTTGAAGGCAAAAGGCCTCGACCGTCGGAAGTACTGCCAATTTCACCGAGGCCACGGCCACAACACCGAGCAGTGCATCCAGCTGAAGGATGAGATCGAAGCTCTCATCCACTGGGGGTATCTCGGCAAATTTCGAAAGGGTCCGCCGACCCAACCCGTTGCCGATCGACGACCCCAGCCGACTGAAGAAGCGGCGACCAATCAGCCGACGGCCGGAGTCATCAACATGATCTCCAAGCGGCTGGGCTCGGGGACGACTGCGGGAGACGAGCCGACGAAAAAGCCGCGCCCGCACGACGCAATCACCTTCACGGAGGACGACGTTCGGGGCATCCAAACTCCCCACGACGATGCTGTTGTTGTGTCGGCGACAATAGCAAATTATGATGTAAAACGAATTTTTGTTGATAATGGAAGTTCGACAAATGTTTTGTTTTACTCGACCTTCTCCCGGATGCAACTATCAACTGACCGACTTAAGAGGGTCTCCATGCCCTTGATCGGCTTTGCCGGAGACGCCGTCACGACAGAGGGAGAAATTACCCTGCCCGTGACGGCCGGCACCGAGCCACGGCAAAGCACGGTCCACTTAACTTTCGCGGTCGTCCAAGTTCCTTCGGCCTACAACGCCATCCTTGGACGACCCGGACTGAACGCCCTCAAGGCGATCGTCTCGACGTACCATCTCCTCGTTCGGTTCCCAACCAAAAACGGAATCGGGGAGATGCGCGGGGATCAACAGCTCGCCCGACGATGCTTCCAGATCTCCGCTCAAAACGACGAGTCGAAGGGCTCCCTGACAATCGACAAGCTGGACCAACGGGAGGAGGAAGAGCGAGGTTCGCCGGCCGAGCAGCTCGTGTCGATCCCGATAGCAGAAAATCCGGATCGGAAGATTTGGGTCGGGTCTCAACTGCCCGACCCCGAACAACGACGACTGACGGATCTGCTGACGGCCAATGCCGACATATTTGCTTGGTCCGCAGCAGATATGTCGGGCATCCCCCCAGAAACCATAACCCACCGACTCAACATCGACCCAACGATGAGGTCGGTGAGGCAGAAGAAAAGGTCCTTCGCTCCGGAGAGGCAGAGGGCCATCGACGAAGAAGTGGACAAGCTACTCGAAGCGGGCTTCATCCGAGAATCCACGTATCCCGATTGGCTCGCCAATGTTGTCATGGTCAAAAAAGCCAACGGAAAGTGGAGGATTTGCATCGACTACACTGACCTCAACCGAGCCTGCCCAAAGGATAGCTTCCCACTTCCCAAGATCGACCAGCTGGTGGACGCGACGTCCGGATTCCGACTGCTCAGCTTCATGGACGCCTTTGCCGGATACAACCAGATCCGGATGGCGCCTGAAGACGAGGAGCATACCACGTTCGTGACTCCCAAGGGCCTTTACTGTTATCGAGTGATGCCCTTCGGACTGAAGAACGCCGGCGCCACCTACCAGCAACTTGTCAATAAGGTCTTCAAAGACCAGATCGGGCGCAACATAAAGGTATACGTGGACGACATGCTGGTGAAGAGCGCGCAGATCCCGGACCATGTTCAGGATCTCGAAGAGACCTTCCGCACCCTTCGACGACACCGAATGAAGCTCAACCCGACCAAGTGCACTTTTGGGGTGACCTCAGGGAAGTTCCTCGGATTCCTCGTTTCTCAGAGAGGAATTGAGGCCAATCCTGAGAAAATAAAGGCAATCCTCGACATGCGTCATCCGAACACCAAGAAGGAGGTCCAACAGCTGAACGGAAAAATCGTCGCTCTTAGCCGATTCATTTCTCGATCAGCTGAAAGGTGCCTCCCGTTTTTCAAAACTTTGCATCACGCAAATGGTTTTTCTTGGTCGGATGAGTGCCAACAAGCCTTCGAAGACCTGAAGAAGTACTTGGCTTCCCCGCCGCTGCTCGTAAAGCCGCAGGTCGGGGAAACCTTGTATCTCTACTTGGCCACATCTTTTGAGGCGATCAGTTCGGTGCTCGTCCGAGAAAACGAGTGCCGAACCCATCAGCCTATCTACTACACCAGCAAGGTGCTCCACGGCGCCGAAGCCAGATACTCGGAGACGGAAAAGATGATTTTCGCCCTGACCGTCTCCGCGCAACGACTCCGTCCATACTTCCAGGCCCACGCCATAGTGGTGCTCACCAACCAGCCCCTGAGGGCGATATTGCGCCGACCCGATACATCTGGACGACTCGCGAAGTGGGCGATGAAGCTCAGCGAGTTCGACATTCAGTACCGACCAAGGCCTGCCTTGAAAGCTCAGGTCTTGGCCGACTTCATCGCCGAGTGCCCGACAACCGACCAAGAGTCGGGAGCTGAAGACCCGGGACGAGACGCGGTCTCCGAGCCAGACCCGATCTCCACCTGGGTACTCCACATCGACGGAGCTTCAAACGCTCAGGGAAGCGGGGCCGGGCTCCTGCTCACGAATTCGGATGGGGTGGTCACCGAGTACGCCCTCCGGTTCGACTTCAAGGCCTCCAACAACCAAGCCGAATACGAGGCACTCCTCGCTGGCTTGAAGATGGCGAAAGAGCTGGGCGTCGACAGCCTCCGAGCGTTCTCCGACTCTCAGCTGATCGTAGGGCAGGTCAAGGGCGAATTCGAGGCGCGAGATCCGACCATGGTCAAATACCTTCAGAAAGTGAAGGACCTCGTGGCACGCCTCAGGTATTTTGAAATTTCCCACATCCCTAGGTCGGAGAACGCCCGTGCCGACGCACTTTCCAGACTGGCGACTTCGGCTTACGACTCCTTGGGTCGGACGTTCGTGGAGAACCTCGAGCAGCCAAGCATCGATCGGGTCGAAGAAGTACAGCAGCTAACGGCCGAACCGAGTTGGATGGACCCGATCGTTCGGTATCTGACCGACGGGATCGGCCCCGAAGATCCCGCGGAGGCCAAGCGACTCCGATGGTCGGCCTCTCAATATGTCATCATGGATGGCCGACTCTACAAGAGGTCGTTCTCCTTTCCCCTGCTTAGGTGCTTGGGACCGACCGACGCCGACTACGCTCTCCGAGAGGTTCACGAAGGAATTTGCGGGAATCACTTGGAGGGCAAGTCTCTGGCCTACAAAGTCCTGCGACAAGGTTATTACTGGCCTACCATGAAGAAGGACGCGGCCGAGTTGGTCCGAAGGTGCGAATCATGTCAAAAGTACGCCAACATTCAGCACCAACCGGCCAGCCAAATTGCTCCTATTGTCGCTCCATGGCCCTTCGCCCAGTGGGGGTCGATATTCTCGGTCCTTTTCCTCCGGCATCGGGTCAGAGGAAGTTCATCGTCGTCGCCATCGACTACTTCACCAAGTGGGTGGAGGCCGAACCATTGGCGCAGATCACCGAGCGGAAGATGGAGGACTTTATCCAGAAATCCGTCATCTTCAGGTTCGGATTGCCGCACACCATCATCACCGACAACGGACGGCAATTCGACAACCAGGGCTTCAGAGACTTCTGCGCCAGGTTCCATATCAAGCACCGACTGACTTCAGTCGGGCACCCCCAGTCCAACGGCGAGGTCGAGGTGACCAACCGAACCTTGCTCCACGGACTCAAGACCCGACTAAACGAAGCCAAAGGCCTCTGGGTCGACGAGCTAGGCTCCGTTCTGTGGGCTTACCGAACGACCCCCCGCGTTCCGACCGAGGAGTCGCCTTTCAGCCTGGCCTACGGGACGGAGGCAATGATCCCGCTCGAGATTGGACTGCCATCTTCAAGGGTCGAGCAGTATCAAGAGCCGGGCAACTCCGAGTGTCGGAGGGCCGACCTAGACCTCCTCCCCGAACTGCGAGACGAGGCTCAAATTCGCATGGCTTCGTACCGACAGAGGGTCGCTCGGTATTACAACGCCAAGGTCAGACCGAAGCTCTTCAGGCCTGGCGACTTGATCTTGAGGAAGGCAGAAGTGTCGAAGCCCCTGGACCAAGGGAAGTTGGCTCCAAACTGGGAAGGACCCTACAAGGTAGCAGACACTTATGGTCCGAGAGCCTACCGACTGGAGACCCTTGAGGGGAAACCCATTCCCCGAACTTGGAACGCCGACAACTTGAAGTTGTACTATCCATGAACTTTGTAATTCGATAGCCGGAATACAAATCCGGTTTGAAATCTCGAAGTTTTAACTCTTCGACTTATGATCGGCGCTCACCAAGGCCAAGCCCCGACATACCAACGCGGACTTAGTATCCACCTGGAGCCGACGACCTTATCGACGGTAACGCATCGGACCCTTACAAGGACCGATGCACCCATATGGACGGGAGTTACACTCCTTCGGCTTTCGACGACACATCGGACTCTTGCGAGGACCGATGCATCTACGTTGACGGGAGTTAACGCTCCTTCTACAGTTTAGAAGTGAACTTCTAATAGTTGACTTCTATTATGCTACATGTTCATAAATGGATCTCACTTCAACCCATTTCAAAGAAACTCACTTCCACTTACTGAATCGGCACTTTACCAGATACCCTAGTGGTACGATGCACCACATCTGGTTCGACATAGCTCCTGTACCGACACAGAATGAGGAGACCCTTTTATCTTGCCCAGCCATGATACCACCTGAAACAAGATGGTACACATCGGTACAACACAAAATGGGCCCCATATGCACTACCAAATCTCAATACAGTATCGGTATCTTACAGATACAGTACAGTACACCCAATACAGGGTAGTACAGGTCAATATGACAAACCATGCTTCCTGCTATTCTACTGAAACAAATAGACCATGAACAAAAGTTGGAAACGCCGACGACTTCTCAATGCAGCCCACTAGAAAAATAATCTCCAGTACACATATTGTTGCTTCAAATAACATTTGTGACTTTTAAAGTTAAAAAAAAAGTCCCAACAATGTCATTTATGAAGTGCTTCTACATGTAGTCAGAAAGTCATTTAGGAGAAGCAAGAGAAAATAGCATCTAGCTTCTAATCTTGTGCTCTTGCTCCTAGTCTTTCACATATAATAATCCATTCAAGAAAAAAAAAATTCTATAACATCTAATCAACAAATGCTAGATGTTCATTAAAGTGATCTATGAGAATTATATTTTTTAGAGCAAAAGCAATGCTAAGCGCTCTCTACATTAGCTTTACAAGTTTTCTCCTCGACATTAGAATCTGTCTCTTCTTTAGACTATAATCTTACTTTTTTTTGATATCGTTCAACTTAAGATCTCTCTATCAACTCTCAAACATTAATATCCCACTTCTTTACAAAATATATCATTTAACACCATATTCCTCAAAAACTTTTCCAACAATTGCTGTAAAACAGATTGTCATAGACTCAAACAATCTTATATCATGTTTGACAATGCATTAAACCTAAAAGTTTGTTGATTTGATTGGAAAGGAAATTGATGGAAAGAAAAGGTTAGTTATGCAGAAAAGCAAAGTTGGGAAGGAAACCTTAAAATCAAAGTTCACTGAGTCATGCCGAACCGAGCAAATTCAGGATGTACCAAACCAGACCAATTTTCGGTGACTGGCATAGTTTGGCCTTTCAGTTCGGTCCTTTTTTTAATATATAAGGTGGGCGAGCAAGCAAGCAGCCTCTCGGAGCATCTCTCTGCAATCTCTTTCTCTCTCCATCTCCAGGAGTCCCTCCCTCTCTCTTCATGATCTCTCTCTCCCCCAACAATCTACATAGATGGACATTGACACCAATTCAAGCCGCCCTTGACCAATGCTGATACCAACACCTCTCCCTCAGCACACCCTCTCCGCCCCCCCCCCCCCCCCCCCTCCTTCTCCCTCTTTCTCCCCCTGCTGGTTATCCTCCTCCGAGAGTTAAGAGTAAGCATCAAGGTCTCTCCACTCCACTTCTTGCAATCTTTCATGTCCGGCACATCTCGGCTTTGTATGGTATGTGCCATTACCATGAAACAAAAATTTTTACAATTACACCTAACATTGACAAATCTTTTTACAGTCCTCTGTTCAGTTACCATGAAACAAAAATTTTTAGAAGTGTGTCATTAGAAAGGCAAAAAAAAAAAAAAAAATCCTCTGGATCAGAAAAATTTGTGTATGGCTGCCTCCAAAAGGGTAAAACTCATGAAATCAAAGTCTTCAAGTTGCCTCTCTCCACAAATTATCTCAAATGTACAGGACTACTACTGAATAAAGGGCTTAATAATTCAAAAGAGAAAATAAAGACTATGGACCGATAAGATGTAGTTTGTCAAGAAGCAGCCTGATAATTAAAAGCAGCCCAAAGCTTGGGATAATTGAAGATTTGGAATAGTATGCCTTATGCTGAGGCATTTTTCATTGTCAAATAAATGCAACAACAGAATATATTTAGATCAACCATACCTGAAGATGATATGACTTCACATCTGCACGAAATTGTAAAGCTTGGGCGGAAAAACCCATTGTCTGCTTTGCCATCTAAAGAACGCAAAAAGGGATAAGGGTAAAATCCAAAATAACAACATTTAAACTCTTCATTTTTCATGCATATTTGCATTTTAGCAGAACTTAAAACCTGACACTGGTACATGTTGCGAGGACTCTGATTGTGATCAGACCAAGGAGTGAGATTGGCAACTACACTAAGTATTCCTGTTGGGTGGATTTCTTCATGTGTTGCAGGGAAGGATTGTCTTCTTCCACCATGTCCACCATCAGCACATCTTATTTCCATAAAAGCCTAATTAATCACATAAACGAAATAGTCTTTTCATTATATAACTTAAACTCATATGGCAACTTCAAAAAATTTATAATAGTAAATAAGAAAATAGAAAAATAGGATGAACTATTGCTATTTTCACCTGTTCAAATGGCCCAATCAGCTCAATGTTAAGATTGTTGTCTGAAGAATGGGATACATTTCTAACAGGCCGAATAAATCTAGATGGAGAAGTGAACAGGTACAAGCCAGGATAGGTCCCACCCAAACTCAGGGGTACATAGCCAACCTCCAAATCATCAGGAATCTGTAAAAATTACCATCAGTAATATCATTGTTTAAGAAAAAGAAAAGGAAAACTAGAAAAACAAAGAAGCACCAAATTCAACAATACAGACCCCTGACAGAGAAGAAAGCTTTAAGCTCCGAATGTGTGCTACAGCTTTCTCAACCTCGCTAGAAGCAATTGAGCCTACGACACATCCATCTAAAAGAACATGAAGAACTTCTGGAGGACCAGCCCGCTCAAGCTTCGGCAGCAAGGGTGTCATTCCAACCCCAACCAAAACAGTCAGAATAGACATCCTTATTTTAAGAAAATCTTTAACTTTTCTTTCAGAATCATAGAAAGATGAAATGCCTGAAATATAAAGTTTTATGAACATTAGCTGTTGAGTTAAATCTAAACTTGCAAGTTTCTACATCAACCTCTAGCAAAGTTTTGAAGAATAAACATTACAACATCAGTACTACTACCAAACTAATAAGTGACAGCTATCAGGAAATACGAGCAAAACCATATAAAAACCAAACCAAATGGTGATTTTGAAAATAAATGATATTTTCTTCTAGGATTATTACGCATTCTTCACCAAGCCAGTAGCATGAGTTACAATGAAAATGATGATCACCAGTTAATAATGTATCTAGTAATAGACCAAGATCATTATCATAGTAATTTAGAAGGTGCATGTAAGAAAATAGAGATAAATAGAAAGATGACTCAAGTATCCTTGTGCATATTAGAGTTAAAATGAAGACAGCACACTAGAGGATGACAGATTAACATACAAATTCAAAGCGAGGTTAATTAAAACATGGAGACAAATTACAATCTGTAAGACAATCTTACGGCATGTAGAAGTCATATGGTTCAGCAAGCCACAAGGCTCCCCATCAGGTGTGTGAACAGGGCAAAGGAAGCCCCAAGACCTGTGAAGCAGGTTTCAAGACATCACAAATCATACAGAATGGACAAAAATTACATAAATAAGATATGCAAGACTACATACTCGGGCAGCAATTTCCGGACGCTTGTTATGCGCATTTTTGTAAAAGAAGCACCTCTATGAACGGAACGAAAATGTGAGAGGAAGCGGTAAAAGTTAAGCCTCTCAGCCTGAATAGTCATCCCTTCTCTCTATTAAAATAATGAAAAAAATCATTAATATGATCAACATATTAAAATTATATTAGAACAAAATTAAATAAGCATCCTACAATGTCCACTATCTTGGTATTGGATACCGTATCAGTATCTTACCAATTCAATATGGTAGTTGGTTTAGTACGGTACACATCTCATGCTGAAATAATTTTCAAACTATTTTTCTCAATTTTTATCTCAATACACATCGGTACAGGTCGATACACTTTGATATAGATCAGTATGCACCTTGATACGGATCGATACACCTCAATATAGGTCAGTACGCCTCAATACGGATGGCACAAAGCATATACCAACTCAAGGTAAAATTTCATACCAATTTCCTCCCAATACGGTATGGTACGACCTGTACCGGATGTACGGCATGGTATGCCCCATGCTGAGCGATACGATATGATACACTCCATAGTAGACGGTACAGCAAACCTCAAGCTTAATATAATTCATCACTTAATCAAAAATATATAAAAAAAAAGATTGTAATTCTCAGTCTCTACATATGGTTGCCATATTTTTTGTCATATAATTGCAAACATAATATTTATCATATCAGACAAAAGATCAAATAAGAAAATAAGTAGAGTCTTCAAAACAACTTAGCAACTCTAAAGGCTTTGGTGGATATTCTAGACATAAGACATGGCTTCATCGCTAATTGACAGCTTGCTTTTTGAATTGAAAATATTATTCATTAATCTAATAAACATGAAGCACAGAAATAAAATATTGTTACCATGCATATTTATGAACGGTTGATATTCAACAAAAGGGTCAGACAAACTCCTTTTTATTGGCAAGATTAAATTCGATTGCTATGAAATGAACAAAGAGGAATGCTTGGAATAATGAGTGGAAAAAGATTAAAAGAAAATCTGAAAGGATCGTCGACAAAAAGTTTTACCCATCAATGACTTCTTCTTATCCAAGGACATTGGCAACTCCTGCAGCAAGGTGGTTGAACAGCCTTGGTGCAAGACAGGGCATGACCAAACATGATACCCTCACACTGCGAAGTAATATCCCTAATTTCACCAATTAAGGGAGACAGCATCCAAACTGCACTTCCTCCTGTATTCAACTGGTGACTCACATATGTTCCACCTACTAAGTTTCCTAATTGGAGTGTCCTAAAGCTTCACTGAGCGGTTTGTATAAAATAATGGAAAAATAAAGAAAGTCACATAATTAGCATCTTTAGTCACAAACTTGAATTCAGTCACCTAAATACCCAAAAGTACAATATCCATCAAAAGCTTAAACAGATGCAAAAATGGTCTACACAGGTCACGATTTCCATATACTTCCAACCCATCCATGTTTCCATGCACCATGGCCCATGCCCTTAAAAAACAGTTGCAATCATAAATGTCTGAAGCCCTTTTTGGTTGGCAGGTTTACTAAGATGAACTTATATATAACCTAAAATGAGTGAATTTTGTCAAAGATTGTTTGGTTCCTTTTCATCATAAAAATTTGAAAACTGAGTTCGGCAAACAACAAATCTCCCCCATTTACTGAAAAATCTTGACCCCAATACCAAATGTACTGAAGGGTGATTTTATGAGCACTAACTCTTCGTTCAACTTGGCATATGGATTGAAGCCGGCCTTTTGCAGTTGACTATCAAAGTGTCCTTTGGGTCCCCACACTGAGGTTATACGTCAGAGATAGAAGACTCCACTTGCCCAGCTTGGATACTACATCAAACGTGTTTATGTAAATCAGGTTTTATGATCTCCTGTTTTAAGATTCCTCACAGACAAGAAAGGAGTCCCTATAAGATGATAAATTCTGTTAAATTGTTCATGTGAAAATAAGAAAAAAATAGACATTCCCAAAAGGGGGAAAAACCCACAAAATGCATTGTCTTAACAAATGACTAAATTAAACATTAGTATTTAGTGGAATCCGTTGACTACATTTTCAAACGCATACATGGAAAACTTAATATAACACTATTTATCATCTAATAAATGAAAAAGGAGAAAAAAAAATCTAATGTCAGGTAAAATGGTCAGTGGTGACAGCAATTATATTGAAAAGAAACAGCATAAAATGCATTAGGGAGGAATAGATTTTGCTGATATCAACAGAATTTAGATTTCAATCAACATAGGCAATTAGACCACACACAGTAACCAGATTAACAGCTAAGTGAAGCCCATTAGCATAAGACAAAAACAGCATTAATGCATGTACAAGTTGACATTATAAGATTGGAAATTCTATAAAGCGATGTTTTAGGAACAAACCTGAGGCAAATCAAGACCTGATGACGTAGCCAATCTTCCAACTTTTATCATACTTTCAATGGACCTTCCTAAACTAGCAGCATTTCGATTCAAGAATTTTACTACCTGGTGTACTGGAAGCAATGAACATGAAGATATCAGAGGTTGATATACAACGTTAAAACATAAATATTGCATTACAAATTCAACCATTCATGAGATACTACTACAGGGGAATCGTATGTACAAGTGACCAAGAGATTATAAGTAAATATATGTTCCTAGTGTTATAGATAATACATATAAATGGTAAGTCAAAAATGAGAAAGTATTTAGTTTAAGCTACCACACATTAATAGGTTAGGCTTTTAAGAAGATCGAATCAACATTCAGTTCTGTAGTTCTAAACATAATGATTCATTTGGTCAGTATAACTGCAATGCTCTATCAACAAATTCAACAATTTGAAGTTAACAAACAATATTATATTTGACATTCAAGCTGGAACTAAAACTAATTAAGATGACGACATGAAGAAACTAATCGGGGTGGGCAAATGACTACATAACAAAAGAACCTTGAAACAGAAGGCTTGATAACTAGTTCTAAGAAACGTGACAACAACTGCACTACAAAAGCAACTGTGCACATCACGGTAAACAGGTTCATATGCAAGAGTATGGAAACAATGCTCTAAAAATAAAATTACAGAAAAAATATGTTAAACAGGGCTGCCTAATAAGTCAATGTACTGCAGGGCTGTTTGGTTGCATAAGATTTTTCCTAAAACAGATAATAATAAAGCACAATTCCTTGTAATAACAGGTCTTATGAAAAACCAGGAGAGATTTGTTTTCCATGAAACTCATTTTTCAGATTTTTTTGATTTGTCCGTTTAGGCAAAATATGTTCCATAGAAAACAACCAAACAACTTTCGTAGAACTCCATTTTAGTTTTATGTAAACCTGTATTCATAAAACCTATCAATCAATAGCCCATAAAAGTATCAAATGATGCAGAACGTTTTTTTTTTTTTTTTTTTTTTTTTTTTCAAGAAAAGACTACAGATATAATGGTTGAGTAACAAGAAGCAAAAGATCTTCTACTCAGAAAGGCAAAAGGCAAAAAGCAATACAATGTTTGTTAAATTAACAAAAGCAATAAAAAAGGTCGAATTGACATAAGTGCACTGAAGCTAAGGAGGAAGAGGAGTGGGAGAAAAATTTTGCATAAGGCACCAAGCAAATTCTACCAGCTGAAATATTACATCAAGTTACCATAATCTGCCAATTATTGGCAAGAACTAATAAGATGCATAATAATGAAGTGTATACCAGAATATAATGAATATTATATTGACAAATTTGCAACGTTCTGGAGTGTGGTTCATATACAAGTTACATACATCTCCAAGCAAGCTTGCTAATAACTCACAAATGAAGGAAATATAAACTCAGATGTGTATTTATCATGTCAATGAGCTGGGTTCGGGCCTTCATACCATATTTATGAGCAGGCATGAAAATTTGACGAAGTTCGGCTGAGCCATAAGAGACATTTTGACATAACAATGACACAATACAAATATTCCCAAAACATTACATCATGAGAATTGTTACAAAATCCAATTTGAAATAAATAAAAAATTCTTAGTTTCGTTGTTGTTTTGTCCTGTCAAAAACATTAGAAACAAACGACTTTATTGACTTAATTAGCTGAAAATTTAACATGAATTTTTGAACTTAGATCAATTCTCTTAAATGACAACATTTAAAAGAACAAGGTTCCCTATAAGTTGCTGAATTTATTGCACAAGCTTGTAAACAACAGAGACAGCAGTACCGGACTTCACAGTACTGTTAAATCTTTTGTTAGTCAAAACAGTGATAAACATCCAAATTGAAGATCTACATTGATCGTGATGTATGTAAAAAGCCTAGAAGACCAAGATCATAAGTTTTGAAAGCCATTAAATACACATCGTGGCTTCAGAGATAGATGCCTTTAGTGGTATCATGAATGGTGTAGAATTTAGTTGACATGCTATATTATAAATTTTATCACATTACAACACTTAGTAGTTTGGCACCGTCCATTTAAGCACCATTTGAGAGAATAGGTGGAACACCAGAACATATGATTTGCACTTTCTAGGCATTTTAAGCAGTGACGCCAAAATCAACAGTGTAGATCTCCAATAATAGTGGCAAATGGTCAATTGGGTTATGGATGGGACAAATGCCTATCGAATCTAAAACCTCTCAATTCATATCCAACCCATTTAAAACGTATTGGAAAGGATAACCTATCAATCCTTTTATATTTTATAGGCCTTGCCTAGCCAACCAATCTGATCAGTTCTTAACTTTTTACTCATGGACCCTAGAAAAAAAGAAAAAACAAAATTGGGCAGAAGGATAGAGGAGTCCAAATAAAGAGAGAAGAGTAAATAAAAATACAAAAAAAAAAGCAATAAATCCTAAACATGTTCTCTAGTCCATTTATCTTTTAGTTTTTCAGTTCTTTCTCTTAACCAGGAACTGCATGGTCACCCAAATCACCAAAACCAAGACACCATTTACTATTCTTTCTCTTAACCATGAATTGCCTGACAGTCTGAATCACCCAGACCAAGACATGAATAGCCTATGGCCCACCACACTACTACCTGTTCCTAGTGGGCTAGGACTGGGTTTTAACAAATTTTCCAACTCATCATGACCCATCTCATACAAGACCCACACACAGACCTGTCCAGTTATAACTATGCAATATTGTGTCTCCCAAACTGATGCAGAATATAAAAAGCCCTTACATTAATTATTTTATTTCAGGTGAGTACAGCCAGTCCATAGAAGAATATTGCCCCTAATCTCCAATTTGGATGACCTGATCTTTCACCAAAGATTCAGCATTGCATGCAAGGTCCAACTCATATTTGTATATGTATGCTTGTATTAATGCATACATAAATGTTTTAGAAAAGGTATTTGACATAAACCTTTTACAAGACTTGATTTGCATATCAAATCCTAGCTATGCAGTGCACATAGCCAGCCGCAAGTTTAAGAAACGTGTAGTGCTAGTTGATGCATACTAAATGCTAAACCCTTGTTAGCAAATTCATGAATTGATATGCATATAATTTTTCTTTGGATTTACACACCAGAGGGTGAAGGTAGCAAGAAGAAGTGGCTTTGATCAGTCCCACATATCCTTTTTGCCACAGGCCATTCCACCATCATACTTGCAACCAAAACCTCACTAAAGAGAGCCACCTTATTGCACATGCCAGAAAGCATGCTAAAGCAAGAATAGTTGTTGAAACAAAGACTGGTGATTCCAACGATTCCACCAATTGCTCTTCAATCGTCATGCACTCTCCACCTACTAGTCTGTTTATGCTTCATATAAGGCTGCCAAACAAACTCCAAACAGCTCAAGCTCAGTTTAAGCTCAACTTGAGCTTAACTTGGGAAAAGCTCAAATCAAGCTTGATTTGATGCTAAAAATATCAAGCCTGAACCAGCAAAACAAGCTCCAAATAAATTTCAAGCTGAGCCAAAAATTAACCCAACTTGATCAAGCTCAACAATGCATGGCTTCAATATATTTGTATTATATACTGTATAGTACATAGATAATGTACTGCTGGATTAGGACTTTAATTATTGCATTTTATTTATTCATGGAATCAACAAAATGTTAATTCAGGCTTGGAGAAAGAAGCTGGAAATCAAGCTTAAGTCAAGCTTCTAATATTGAATGAGGGTTGGTTCAATCAACAATGATTTCAACTCAATTCAGGATTATCAAGCGATTCAAGCCCATGAACCAGGCTCATGTTCAGCATCATTCGAAACTAAGCTCAAATTGAGAACAAAACAATTGTAAACAAATCAAGCATGATCTAAGAGTTCAAGCTTGAAATTAATTTCAAGCTAAGCTCGATCAGAACCAATCTCCATCAAGTTCAGCTGTGTTGCACCCCTAATTTCATGTTCGGTTGGTGCAACTTCACCCATGGCCATCCATCAATTTATACAGTTTAAAAGTTTATTGACCTATCATACCAAAACCAGAAGGATTGTACACCAACTGATATTCATATCCATTCACATATGCTTCCAAAACATGGTTTCAATTTCGGTCCCCAAGTAAAGACCCAGTTTTGGAAGTTTCAATTGTCTCAACAATTTCAAAGTTTTGGCCAGAAATACACACACACACATACATACATACATATACACACATACATACATACATATGGATACACATACATGTATACATACAAATCTATATATATATATATATATAATTAACAAAAAATGTACAAAACAAGTTATTCCACATTGTTATACTGCATTCTAGGTTATATCCGGGATCGTAATTTGTATAAATATGGTCATTTTAGACTAAAATCGATTTGTATAGATTCACTGAAGCTTGATGCATTAAGTAGATCAAAATAATATACTAATAACTAAACTATTGAGTATTGAGTGCAAATAACTAAACATCAAACCCACTCAATTAATCACAAGTACACAAAAGTACAGAATTATTACAAGTACCTATTCAGTATCCAAAGAGTAAATATCAATCCATGTTTTAAAAAGCAGCTGCAGTATGCAGGTGGTCAATGGAATAGTGTCCAATGTAGTATGCTGGTCGCATATGCAGGTAAATATGTGGTTACTATTTTTTAGCTATTCAACAATAAATATAATACATCAAGTACAATAAAACAACAATAAGGAGAGCAACTCTTTTATGAATGGATAATAAAAAAATAATAGCAAAAATTACAACATAACCAACATCTTAATACTATTAATATATGTTCACGCCCACCCGAAACCATATCAAACCTAAACATCAACTTGAGCTTGCTTCAGCTTCACGCACCTACATGGGCCCACACTCAAGCAGGTTGTACATGTAGCTCTGGAATGCTAAACAGGCTAATGCACAGCCATATGATACTAAGCAGCACACATATGCGGACATGCCATGCTAAATGGACTGTATTTTGGCCCCTATGTGGTATGACTACAGATAATATTGCATAAAAGCCAACACAGTGTGGTCAAGGAAACACATCTGCATTTGCAGGTGCATGTGCGCAGGGGCACGCAAAAACTGGCCAAACCACGAACCTGATCCAAATTGGTCTCTTCAGTCACTTAATTTCGGTTTTCTTTAAATTTGGTTTAGTGTCAGTTTGAGAAAGTCTTGAATCGAAAAAAATTCAATTTAGTTTCAGTTTGAGTTTTCCGAAAACCAATTTAAACAGACCCAACCTGATCCATATGTATATATAAGTATATATATTCAAACCGACACAATCGAGCCTGACACACACATATTAATCATTTAATTTTTTTATATATTTTGACTTGGTCCAGCCCATTTAGTCTAGCCCATTGAACATCAATGCTATACAAAATGGAATTTTTATACTCAGCCCAGCCCATGTTGCCCAACCAATTGAACATCAACCCAATAAACCAAACTGAATTTTCCAGGTCAGTTGAACCCCCTTTTCTAAGCAGTAGGTCAGTACAGTTTTGGTTTGGGTTTCGGTTTCGGTTTTAGGAAACCAGATAAGGTCAGTTCGGTTCCAAGAATTATCCTAAACGTCCGAACCAAACCATGCACACACCTACATCTGCGGAAGTATACACTGCATTTCAAAAACTTGATAAATAACCCATCTAAGCAAAATAAGAAACTCAATGCAAACATCTTTCTTTTGATTTCAAAAAAATCATACAAATAAACCAACTAAGCACATATCACTTTAATAACCTACATAAAGTTTATTCCACTCCATCATCTAAGCCCAAAAGAAAAAAATAGTTCATTCTATTCCAGTTTAAGAACCCATCTAAGCAAGAAAAAACATCTATATAAGAAAATACTTCATTTAATCACTTCATTTAATATTGCATTTTCTGTATTAAAAAAGAGGCATCTCAGGAAAAGGGAATGGCCAGCATGTAATGCCTTTTTAATAAAGGAAATTCAAACACAACAAAACAACTGAAAATTAAAGAAAACATTAAACATATACACCACAAAACAACGAAAAGAACATTCTATCATTTTTGACTGAAACTAGTTGAAACCAGATGAAACTATCAGAAACTGGCTGAAACTGACTAAATCCAATCAAAATAGGAGATTGTGGTCAATTTCAAACCAATTTTCAAATGGTCGGCTAGTTAGAATTTTTCAACTACAACCCAAAATAGTAGGTGTGCTGCAATATAATAGTGTTGGCATCCTAGGGTCCCTTTTCTATTATTTTAAATCAGTGAGGTAACTAAATAACGATGTCATACAATGAACAGAACCTAGAATATCTGTTTTGTGCATGAAAACCAGAAGACCCATGTTTAGAGATTTTCTTTTAATGCATTTGAATTACCAATTTAATAGTTTCCATCACCATATATTATTTTGACTTGTCTATTGGTTATGTACAAACCATGATTGACACGCTGGATTGTCAATTTGTAAGGCCTTCAACATAGTTGAGCATACCAGCTCCATGATATTGTCCCTTTTTTTTCTATCAACTTGCCGCAAGAAACCCTGAAATCATACCTTTTTCCCATTTTAAGGTACCTTAATATCGGTAACCGACCAGCAATATACATCGTGAATTACAAAGAGTCATTATTGTCTTTGGACTAGTTAAATTGATGCACTCCAATTATAAAGATTCGTTTTTAGTTTTGCATTGATAAAATTGAGGCTTAAACCCTACTGCTTAGTTAATCAGGTGCTGGTGAGGGAATAAAAGTATGGGGAAGCAGGTCTTGTAAAAATAAAATGAACTACTAAGAATTGTTTAGGAAGAAGGTGCAGTTACGAGTTTTCAAGGAGATTTAAAAGCAGATATGCCATCTTAAGTGGAAGACTCCTGCAAGTAAGCCATAATGGCAGGCTATAGTAATACACATGTATCTGCGTTCATGCGCATGTATATTTCTGTATATGTATTCGGTATACCTGTATGCATATGCGAACATAGGTACATAGTCTTATATGTATCTATATGCTTAAGTGCATGTTTGTGGGTATATACATATATACCTAAATATGTGTGACTGATTGTGTATTAGAAATAGAGAGTAGAGTGAATCATAATAGGATGGGAGAGTCAATACTGCCAATGCACAACTGATGATGAAACATCTTGATTGAAAATCCACAACATTACATACATGACCTGCAACATCTGAAAGGCCTATAAATTAAATGCCAAAAGTTACGTAATTTCTGATGCATGAAGTGGTCATGGGCAAAAAAACAACTTTAATGGCAAGATACAATGCTATTATGACATGAGATTTGTAGTTTAAAAGCACAAAAATAGGTTGAATTTTGGTTTACATGCTTAATACATCTAGATCAAGATCAATAATTCAAACTCTCATTTCATGTACCCAATATCAATTTTTTTTAGCATCCAAGCTCTATAGATAATATTCATTTCTATTCCCCTAATATTATAGATCATGACCATTGGAGTGAATACTCACTTTGGATTACCAATCACAGAATCACTGATACTGCATTGGCATGATTCATAAGTAATCTTAACAACAAGACACCATCTCCAGTATTGACTTTTCTATGGTAAATAATAGGTTTATTACAACTCTTGTTTTACACACTTGGTAATTGCAAGACCTGAAATGATTTCAACACAAGATTACAACTTTTAGTTTCAATTAAGATGATACAAATCAACAAAAAATTCAAAGCATCTCTCAAAAGATTTGTTAAAAGACATGCCAAATAAAGAAGCATTAGAAACACAAAATGGTTTCTTGTTGCTCCACAAAATCAATTTCCATGCAAGTTAGTTATTATATGAAAATATTATTTTAAGCCAAAAGATAAGCAAACTCGTATAGTTAACATACCAATACTGAAGTCCAGCTTTTTCTCATTCTTTCCAAGCTCATCAAGAAGCTGACGTCTTGACTTGTTTAACCAATCTTGGAACTTCTCCTGCAAAGATGACAAAATATTAATTATTCAAAATATCACAAAACATAAAATATGTCAGCTAAGAACATATTTTCCTAATTAACCAAATAACAAAAAACCAGTTAGGATATATAGAAACTAAAGTAAACAAAATTGTTTACAGCTCTATAAGAAATGATATTAACAAGGAAATACTTTTGATCCATAAATCTAAGCCATCAGATCAAACTATTAACTGATTCATGAACATCCCATCTATTCTGTTAAGTATTTTATCAACCCTTTCTAAAAGTTTTATAACAAAGGCAAACCCAACATGAAACTATTATACATCATCATGTATTATTTGCTTGTACAAGGTCCATTCTGTAGATGTAGAATTCGATAGTAGAGAGTCGAGACTAATCTTTTATGTGGGAAACCTACATAAAGTAAAGAAAACAAATGAAATGTGAAACTACACAACACCAAAAGAGAAATGAATTTTCTTCTTCAGAATTTAGTTGATAATAGCGAAAATCAAGGTTTTAAATCCCATGGGATGGGACTGTCCCAGTTTTTTCATGAAACGGGATGTGCCACCATCTCTCCCTGTCCCGACACTTGAGACAGAATGTCCCAAGGCATTCCGATTGGAATGTTGGGATGCTAGCGGGACGGCCCTATCCCAACACAAGAGATGGTACCTTGTCCCGATGTCCCACGGGACGTCCCGTTGGAACCTGAATCTTTAAAGAAAACAAAGACCAGAAGACCAAGAAATAGTTCTCTCTCAAAAAATGATTAACACCACCAGTCGTCAACAAAATTAGTGGAGGTATTCAGATGAAACATCCACCACCATAGAAAACTGATGCACACAACCACAGAACTTTTGGTGCTGTACAATGAACCGAGATTATCTTCAAGATGCTAGCCATTTTAGCTCAAGATAGAAAGCCATTTTAGCTCAACAGAAGAGACACCTAGAAACTATGATATAGAAAACAAGAAGCACTGCATAACCACATTCTGCCCAGAATTGGCTCTTGCTAATTGTCAAAGTTTTAGTTCCACGAGGTAACTTACAAAGCCCAATCAAGCTTCCTTTTTGCTTGAATTCTCTAAATTATAACAAAATTTTAATGAATTCACTTTGAGCTATAAACAACATACCTTAACATAAATGGTAATCAAGTGTCCAGGCAGTAGAATCTCCTGATTTTGTAATGCATCAGGGTTATCTGGTGCAACAGTTTGATCAACAAGTGCGTAAAGTTTCTGCAGCATAAAACTAAAGCAAGAGAGTATTAATACCACAAGAATTGACTTCACTTTTATGAAACCAAGCCATTTAAGTCTGCAATGGTGCAAAGATGACACAAATTGAGAAAAAAACCATTGAAACACTAAGGGCCCATTCTTTTGAGGGTAAAAAAAAATACCTAGGAATCTATATTTTCCTGGGTATCTCCCAAACAATATTTAGACAGAAAAAAATTTTACCCGTGTTCTTTTATACATTGAAAAATGGCTCAGGAATCTGTTATCCATGTTCTTTTGCATTATTAGTTTTCTGGATAAGTTACTAAGATCTATCCATATTTCCCATAATACCCTTTATTATGTAAATATTATTATATATAATAATACAATATATTATATTATATTATTATAAGATATTATACTATATTATAATATATTATATTATATTAATATCTTATATTAACATAATATAATATATTATTATATATAATATATTATTATATATAATATATGATATTATTATATTATCATTATAATATATTATATAATATATATTATATTATACCATAATAATTTATTATAATATTACAAATATAACATTCTATATTATATTATAATATAATATAATATATTATATTATATAAATATTATTATATATTATATTATATTATAAAGGTATATTAGGAATTAATTAAAAAGATTATTTTTTCAGTTGATAGGAAAATGATTTAGCCACCCCCTACATAGGTAAGATTTTCCTCCATTTCATAGGTAAATACTATCCATGAGAAAGTAACTTATCTATCTTGAAAGCCTGAGAATATGAATAAGTTGGTCAATAGAAAAGTTGACCAACTTTCCCATGATATTTACCCATAAAAGAACAAGCCCTAAAAGATCACAGTATAGGAGAAAGGAAGAAGTAACTAACATCAGTAAATTGAACTTGTCATGGTTGGTAGTGAGATGCACAAAAACATAGTCTCTAAGAACAGCTTCTGCAACCTATACAGATGGGGTAACAAGAACATGCCAATCAGACAACATTGGCACATTAAAGCAGATTAGCATAAAGAACACCAATGACATTCCTGAGGCTAACTTACAGTTGTATGACTCTCATTTTCAAATCCATCCATGGCAGGTCGGAAATACTCTCCTAAAAAAAACATCAGAAGATACATATATCATAGAAGCATACAACAACCATTTGACTAGTATAAACAGAACATGAGTACCAATATGCTTTAAGCACTGAGAGCTTGTCAAGAGAGACAAATCCCTGACTTCTTCAAGAATTATTTGAGCCCTTTCACCAATGATTTGACTGCCAACTGCACCCCTCTGCTTTTGGTATCTATCATTATAACAGCATGTCAAGCTCACAAAGATTTCACGGTCACTGGTGTCAATAAGAGCCTGTTAACAACCAGCATGCACTTCAGCAATCAAACCATCAATAGAAGTAAAAGAGAATAGTGATGGAACATAGAAAGAAAAACATAATGTAGACGTACTCATAAGATTCAGGGCACAACGTAAGACTGCAACCACAAGGACCCAAGGATGAAGCGCAAATAAAAAAGGATAAACTAGCAATAGCCCACTGAATAATATATTCTTGCATCAATTAAAACTATCATGATTTAATTTGCATCAATCTTCATACAGGTTGTGTTTTCAAGAGAACTAGTAAAAACATATGGTAGTCATAGATCATTGTAAAGTCTCCTTGGTACATGACATCACAGATCATTGCAAGTCTCCTTGGTAGATGACAACACCCAAATCATTACAACCCAGATCATCATAATTTTGCTTTCATGTACTTCTCTTTATGGTGCCAAAAATTTGTGAACAGTCTTCATTCAACAACCCAGGAGGTGACCATCCCATTTGGCAGCCAAATAAGTGACTTGATGAATTCGTAATATTTACAGAAATAGGTAAGGCTCATTAAAATATGGCCAAGTGCAATGGTATTAGATTGTTCCTGAGATCTTCAACATATCATGACATTGGAATGACCAGACAATTGATTGCATGCAGAAACAAACAATCTCACTGATTGAATATACAGTCTGTGGATTACTCAGCCATGAGCAACTACTTTTGGACATCAAGAGCACATTCCTTCACAATAACAAAATTGGAACATGTAATGTCTCCCAACCACCTAGGGCTGCCAAATGAGTGACCTGTTTGTAAACCAACTCATTTTCGGTAGAAAATTTAGCTCCATTTTGACCCAATTGATTAGCAAATGATCCAAGCTCAAGCTAGGCTTAGATCACTCAAACTTGGATCCATCGAGATAGAAAATAGGAATATATAACAAATTTATATGTGATGTAATATTGTAGTTGTTACTTTGTATACAAGAAATATATTTTATTTTTAGTCATTATAATTTGACATAGTATAACATGTAATGTATTTTCAGCGATTGAAATACGATATTGTCCAAATAAAATCCACAAAGTAAACAAACAGAAGGCTAGAAAGACCTCAAGGATTGAAATCTCAGAATACAAGGGCCTTCTGATTTTCCTTTGGAATAATATGCCCCACATATCGCCCATCCTGATGCACAAGATCATTGGTATGCTCAGAAAGGGCCAAGCATTTCACTTCAGCACAGAAATGGGCCTGAATACATCACCTAATCCCAATTCAGCACTGGGTTGGCAAGTCGCCCAATAAAATCAGCTTTAGTTCCTTGGTTCTTGACACAGAGGGTACACCCGAATCCCCCTCTCTAATCCTTTCAAGCAAAAGCCACTGCTCCCAGCCTCCCCCCCCCCCCCGAACCCAAACACACCAAAACCAAAAAAAAATCCTGACCCAGAGGCAAGAGGATGCTGCGCCCTTTCCATCTCCACCTCATCTAACACTAGCCCACCGCATCCTCCTCCAATGCCACCAAACCTTGTTTTCCTTTGTTTTGGTGACTTCAGGGTGGCCTCCCAACCCCATTTTCATACCAAAAGGTATGGTACCAGCCAAGGTTCACTGAACCAACATGGGACATCATACTGACCGATGATTGGTTCATAGGGTATTGTTATTTACTATACTGATCCGAGGTGTACTGAACTAGGGAGAAGGGGAGAGAGAGACAGAGAGAGAGAGAGAGGAGGGAGAGGGAGAAGGAGAGAGAGCAGCTTATGGAGAGGGAGGAGAGGGAGAGGGAGGAACAGAGAGAGTGGAGGGAGGGATGGGGGGGCGGGGGTTTACAAAGAGGGGGCAAGGGAGGCGAGGAAAAGAGAGGGCAGGAAGGGGGAGAGAGCACAAGTGAAAGAGAGAGTAAGAGAGAGAGGGGTTACCGCAAGGCCAGAGAAAGAGAGGAAGACAGAAAGAGAGGAGGGGTGAGGGTGGCTTATAGAGAAGTGGGAGAAAGAGGAGGAAGAGAGGGTAACTGGGAGGAAGAGAGTCGAAGAGAGTTAGAGAGGGGCTTAACTTGTAAGTGTCAGCGGCCAAAAGCCCCAAACCCCAACCACAACCCTAATCATTAATCAAGGTCAGACATGTCAACAAGGAACCCCATGGCGTCGATTGAGGACAACAACATCTTTAGTATCAATCGAGAGCAACAGCATCATCTTTGATGTCGAAGAGGGGAGAGAGATAGAGAGAGTAATCAAAGCCTTCGACTGAAGGGTCAAGGGTTGTATAAGCCAAATTAGCCCAAACAGCCGAACCATCCCAATTTTGTGTTAGATTAGTTCGGTAGGTTCAGATCGTTTCAACAAATGTTGATATCGGTGGGCTTCAAATCCTTGCCTCAAGTTCAGACTAGACCCTTAAACAAGCCATTTGCAAACAACTCAAGTATGGCTCAAGATGAAATAAGCTACTTCGTGTTCAACTTGCTTGCAAAAGAGCTTAATCCAGGCCTAGCTTGAACTTGGCTCATTTACAGCCCTACTGTAATTAAAATGGAACTAAATCATTCACCATACCTTGGTTATTGGCTATAACTTGACATAATCCCCAAAAACACTAAAGGTTACCAGATTTAACATCATTTTATTGCTATAGATATTCAAATGGGCAAAAAAAACAATCATGCTCATTTGCTCAACTATACTACCCTTAAATTCTTACCACATAATAGTTGTTATGATAATCATTTCACCATTTGTAAATTTCACAAGTAATGGTCCTCAACTACATAACCATGAACGCTAGATACATATTATGTATAGAAATAAAAACCATGAATGTGCACACATTTAACATACACATATATAAATGAATGTAGATACATAAATATGTAGATATTTGTAATGGAGGAATTTTTTCATTTTAGTGCTGATACAGGCCCTTTCCTACGAGCTGCTTATGGTGATTTACATACAAAATGATGAAAATATAGCACATGATGAGCAAATAAGTTATTGCTACTAAGTTGGCACCAAATAGAAGTAGATGAAAATACAATATAAATACCTCTAAATGTAAATTGATGGGAAAAGGGCACTACAATTTCAATTTCAAGACAAGAAGATCTCATTCAATCAATATTAGAAAAATTATTTAGCTCACGATGTCCATATACATTCGTGTCGTGTTGTCAATCATTCTTCTTCTTGATTGCCTCTCTAGCTTTCTTCACATGCCCACACCCGGATTGTGAACCCTTCACTTTGGCTATTAAAACACAATCTTGTCTAGGTTTAATTCTTCTAAGAGATATCAAACTCACCAGCTTGTATGCTCACATATATTGCAAGTATTATTTCAACTCTTAAAAGAACTGCTAAATAACTGCTCGATATTAATTTTTTATAATAATCAAAATGAGAGGAAACAACAACAACAACAACAATTATCGTAGCAGCATGACTTTGGAATGGATATTTTGCATATAAACATATCAAAAATCTCCCTGTACAAAATTTACCCTTCAAAAAGAAAAATGGTAGAAAATGCATGCATGCCCTTGAAAGTTAAAATTTGCATGTACACCCTTCCCCAGGTTTTGCTTTCATATTTGCATTGTAACCTCAGTTTGTATATGTCAAAGTTAATACAGCATGTTCATTGCATATTTTCCCCTCAATTACATCAGTAGTGGCCCTGAATAGGAATTTTTGGCACAGCCAATCCCAAATAGTTGGGAGAAGCCTGGACTTTGTAGATACAATTAATATTTAATAGTATATGGTTTTTCTCAAATTTAGACAATTAGCTGAAATTTTGTGCAAACAGTTTATATGTACTTTTTAATTTTTGACATGTAAACTAAGTTACTAAGCACTTTTGAAAAAGCAAGTACCAAAAAAAAAAAAATTACAGCAATACCCCCCTCAACTTTAGCTCAATTTTACTTATACCTCCTGTAATTTAAAAGTGTCAAACTAGCCTTTCTAATTATCAATATATTCCAATATAGTCCAGCCGTCTATCTCCATTAATAAAATTTTATAAAATGACAAAAATATTCTTATCTTCGTCTTCTCACTCCCTCCTCCCTCCTCTCCGATTGATCCTCTCCTCCATCGCCATCATCCTTCTTTCTCTCTCCTCCTTTCTCCCCTCTTCCTCCTCATCCATTTCTCCTCCTCCCCTTCCTCCTCTCTCTCTTCTCCTTTCTCCTCCTCTCCTTTCTCCACCAATTCCTCTATCTCCTCCCCATCAACTTTTCCTCCTCGTCCTCCTCCTCCAAGCCGCCCATAAACCATCTCCCACTAAGCCACCCATAAACCATCTCCCCACGGGGGCCCCCTCCACCTCCATCTCTTCTTGCCGTCCCCATCTTTTTCCTTCCCATCCTCTTCTCCTCCTTGTCCTCCACCCCATTCCTTGCCGACGGCCCCTCTCCTCTCCTCCCCTTCCTCCTCATCCTTTTTCTCCTCCAAACCAACCCATGAACCCTACCCCTTTAGATGGCCCCTCTCTACATCTGTCCCTCTCACCGACAAAAAATCCTTCCCTCTCCCCTTCCTCCTCACTCATTTCTTCTCCTCCATGGCGGCTCACTCCACCTCCATCCCTTCCACCTTATCCATTTTATCTCATCCTCCTCCAAATCACCCATAAGCCGTCCCCTTCATGGTGGTCCCTTCCACCTCCATCCCTTCTCGCCGGTAATCCATTCTTCCCCCTCTTCTTCCTCCGCACCCTCTTCTCACTATCCTCCTCCTCCTCCTCTAATCCATTCCTTACCGACAACCCTTCTCCCCTCCTCCTCATCCATTTCTCCTTATCATCCTCTTTCTCTTCTATGCCTACCCATGAACAAGGAGCACTTTCATTAATTGAGAAAGAAATCTAACACCATTTATTGGTAAAATGAACGGCTAACCTATATCGAAACATATCGATAATTAAAAAGATCAATTTAACACTTTAAAATATGAGGGTATAAATAAAATTGAGCTCAAGTTGAGAGAGTGTTCCTATACTTTTTCTATGAAAAAAAGATCCTCAAAAAAATCCATTGTTAAGATGAAATGGTAACATTACGTTCATTTGCCAAATGCCATCTAACCAAAAGAGTGAGACTTCAGTATTCAGGTTTTGGAGGGCCACACATACAAGTTTCAGACTTTTCAAGGGGTTTAATGCATGTTTAGGAATTAAAAAAAAAATGTCAATGTGTATGTACTTCTGCATTTTGATGTATAATTCTAAAAGGCAATAATCTCTTCTAACTCTAGCATGAATATTGAACAATAAATGATAAGTGAAACAAACTATTGACAAAAACAAAGATAATAATACGACACCTTCAAAACAATCCCAATGGGAAGTAAGAACTCCCTTCCTCGTATCCTGCAAAAATTCAGTAGAAAATCTGTGTTGTAAATATTACTGAACATCAACACTACTTTTTGGGAAACATTATTGTAGGGGCTATTACCAGAATCCAAGTCTTGCACTTCCATTTTGAAGGTAATACAACTTAACTGTCACAGAAGATTGGTCTTCTCGAACACATCTACAACATAGCAGAAGATATTAGAACAGCATTAAAGAATACCCATCATCATAAGCCAATCTTGTAATCAAAGAAAAACAGGAATAACTTGTGGCTAGTTTCCAATTAAGGCTGCAAATGGGTCCATTTGACCGTGACCTGACCCAAACCAACCCATTGTAGAAGACCCATGGGACCAGGTCGATTTCAAATATTAGACCAAACTGACTAGTTCCACATTTCATGTCGCGTCTGGATTTCATAACTTTGACTTAATCTGATCTGAACCGATCGTACACTATATGGGTCTATGTTGGATCTTCCTATAAGTTACCCGGTACTGACCTTATCTGAACTGACCCAAACAAAGTATTTCGAGTCATTTCTTCATTCCTCTATTAAGAGAAAAATGCTTAAACTAATCATGCTGCATCAAGAAAAGCCAGCTGTTGAAGTTATTAAGCTCTTGAAAAAGATTACAGTTTGAGATAAACATTAACTCATGAAATTTTGACCATGTTAGCAAACAATTTTGTGGCAATCAAAATTAAGTTCGATTTAATAGTAAGAACAAAATTTTCTTCATGAAATATTGTTAGTAAACAAATGTAGACCTGGACACAAACTAAACCCAACCCAGACTCAAATATTTTGAGTTGAGTCCAATTCATATATGACCACACCCTGATCCAAACATGCTAGATCTAAAATATTTTCCAAGGACCCACCGCACCCGATCATCTGTTGAATTGGGTCGAGGTTGAATATCAAGACCCATACATGAAATGGGATCGGGTTAGGGTCAAGCATGCCCCCAATCCGACCCAACCCATTTGGAGCCCTACTTCCACTAGGCGGTACAGGTTCTATTCCATTCTTTTTCTCATTCCCAAACCAAACACGGCATAATAGATTAGCTATATAATGGTTAACAATTGGACAAGTGCACGCTGTTGTCCTTAAAATTGTAAAGTATGATAACGACGCCACAAGAATGGATATCCAGTAAGAACAGAAAAAATATTACAGGCAAGAAGGCAGAACACTGAATTGGTAATGAAAAATCCTAGATTCTTGAACCCTAGAAACTTTCAGATCTGAAATAAGTTCCTAGAAAGACTCTTAATAGACCTTTTATACCAGGTTCCTAATAACCATAACATCACAACCCTTCATCACTTAAGGTTTTATTAAATCTTAGCCCTCTAAATTCATTAAAAGGTCACATGCAAGTCACGTGAACAAGGTTTGCCATACCACCCCATACATCCGGTACAAAGCGTACCACACTGTACTGGTACCATACTGATACTGTCATACCATACCATACCAATATTATCGTATCATACTGAACCATGTACCAACACTACAATAGAATGGTACCAATATGGCATCCAGTACCAAGATGAACAACCATGTATGTGACTTTTAAATGACTTGGAACATAACTATTGGCTGAAGCTTAAAAGAAAACATAACATAACATAAGATAAAGACTGGACTCTTAATAACCAATGAGCTGGTCCACTGGACTTAATGGGTCTGATTAGACATAAGAACCATCTTAGATGCTGCTGCATCAGCTCAGAACTAAGAAGCAATCATTTAGTGAGAAATCATTTTCTAGGGTCTTTGCTATGTCATACTGATTACACGACCAAATTTCCCAAACTTGGATGCTTCCTTCTGGACACAGCTTTTTTGGTGGATCCAACACTCCATTTCTTATCCTCTTAACCTAAGAAGTATACTGGTCAATCTCTTAGAGGATCAAATATTACAGTGGCAGGCCATATAAAGTTTTGAGCAAATTGTTTGCCAGTTTCCCTTTTGTGAGGGGAGAAGGGGTGCGCAACATGAAGAGTGCCAAAACACTAGATCAACTGCACATTGATAACTAGTAGGGTCATATTCCTCCCCATATTGTTCTCTTGTTTCTTCAATCATCAAGAATCATCTTTGATGCAAAGGTTTACACCAGAACTTCAACAAGATTGATACATAATGGACAACCCATAACTTCTCATATATATGTTCTTTTGGAGGTTATCTAACATGAATTTTTTATGTTCTTTAATCATATTATGATGGATACATAATGGACAACCCATAACTTCTCATATATATGTCTAGCCACCTTATCATGCTGATCGCCAAATGGGACATAGAACTAGTACTACTAATATCATTAATCTGAATGTGACAGCATCTTGTCATCGACAATTCTGGCCAAGTCAACATCAATCCACAATCAATGAATAATACCAAATAATCAAAAAGTTTGAGTGGTTTTACACTGACCATCATCATCATTCAAACATTAATGTTGTCAAATTTACTACAGTTATTCATGGTTCAAAATTTCATATGAGACCAAAAGCTTTCGTACAATATGTGTCAACTCTTTGGTCTACTGAGCCTAAATGAGTGCATATATATTTCATGCCATTTCGGCCTGTATTGGACGAAACAAACTGCAACAAAAGTATGTAGTTTTAAAATGAATCTACTTAGCTGTGAGTGGTTTGGCTCCAACTCTTCTTTCTTAGATACACTCCCTTTTGCTCTATCTCACTAAGTGCATTTATGACTCAAAAATAAGACTCTCAAGAGAGACTTCGCTTAATGTAGACTTATTGATTAAATTTTGATATTTTTATTTTTGTCAATAATGATACATAAAATATATAATTTTTATATCAGCAGCATCTTAGTTTGTCACAAATACTTATGACACTATTTGCATCACAAAACATGAGTCACAAAAATAAGCCTCACGCTTTGCTCTGTCCAATACACTACACATTAGGGAATCCACAATTTTGGTGGGGGCAAGTGCTCCCCCTGACATCTTGGCTTCACTAGTGCTCATACAGAGTAGATTTTTAAATATTTAGAAGTAAATATAAAGACAACATCAAAATTAAGTAAGAGTTAGTACTTATTGGTTGACACTTGATACATAACAGTAATAATCATGATGATATTAACTATGCCACATTGTCAACATCTCAACCCAGATCCAGCCCAGTTGTCCACCTAAACCTGCCCTACCTTGCTGTCCCACATAACAGCTCATATGGCTGCATGATGCTAGAAGGGTCATGCATGCAGCAACATAATACCAGGCAAACCATTGCAACACAATGGTATACATAGCCAAAAATAGAGAACATGGTGTGATCAAGGGACAAATCTGAATATACAGGTGCATATATGGATACATCTACCTGAACCTGCCCCTTCTACATAGGCTCATATGAGAGGAGCATTTATGGCTGCATAATGCTAGGAGGCCCATGCATGCAGCAACATAATACTAGGAAAGCCTCCTCTTCAAACCATTGCAACATAATGATATACAACAGCAAATCAGGAATGCAGTGCGAGACCACATCCAAATATACAGGTCCACACAGATGCATAGGCATCTTTGTAGAAAATTTGTTGATTCCTTGGATGAGGAGTTTCCCACTTGTGGTGACTTATTACATGACACAAAAAGTTGATTGACATACGATTTTGTGCAAAAATAGTCAAGATTTGGTATGCAAAATACTATGTGGTACCCATTAAATTGTTCTTGAAGACTTAGATGTACAGAAAGTTTTCAAGAAATAATATTTAAATTTGACTGCATATTCTCTTTATGATGGTAATATGGTACTTCAAGTATCTCCCTTCCTAGGTTTGCAGTATAAATTCTATTTTCAACGAGCTATTTTAGCAGGAATGCTGATGGAACATGCACTTATTATTAATTTCATCCATCGACTCTCTTTTCATTATCCTTGCACTATAGCTTGAACACTACGTTACAAAGTAAGAAAATGTTACAAGGTTTGAGAAAGTTATGAATAAACTAAGTAATAAATTTTGAAAGCAAACAATCCATCTCAACCCATTTAAGAAAATTTTAAAGATGAACAGTACATAATCAATGATGACAAGATACAAAATATAATCAATTAATTGTCACTTTAAGAAAACAGCAACGCACCTCATGACCACTGCTTTATCACTATATCCGACACCACGAGAACGAAATGATGAACGAATCATGCCCATTGGCTGAAACATTAAAGATTTTTAATGGAGATGAAACTATAGACAAATACAAAAGGATAGATTAGGAGAAGTTTGTATCTAATGTGACTCTAGGGAAAAATGACATCCAAATAAGGAGAGAATGCAATTGAAGAATGATGCATCTTACATAGTTACGTTTCGGCACAATTAAAAGTCGGCCAAGTCGCTCCAACCCATTACAAATGAAGTAACTGGAAACAAAATAAACCATACTGAGTAAACAAAGAATCAAGAGAAAGAATGTCCAATGATTCACCACAAAAAATGCAGTCATTGAAATTCTAGAAAATAAGAAGCCATTGATAAGAGATTGTACTATAAGTGAAAGAAATTAAATTGAGGATAAAAAAAGTAACAAGAAGTAATCACTGCGGAATAGGACAATCTAATCAAATTGTTTTGTCAAACTAAAGTGTTTTAGCTAGCATCCTTTGATCATTTGACTCCATAGTGGCATGATACATATCAGATTGCAAACTTGTATATCTCCCTGAGTTATTAGACAATAACATGCAAACTTCAAGTTTATATTATGCTTTATTAATTGTAAAACTAACGAAAGTTATGAACCCACACCAAAATCATGATGCCAAAATGAACCAAGCATAGTTTAAATCATTGAAAGGAGGGAGGAAACTCTGCATTGCAAATATAGTTCACATAAAAAGAAAAGTGTACAATGTGGATGATAAGGCAACAGGAGTAGCACTATAAATTTAAGATACATGTGATATTAAGGGTACCAGGCAACAGATTTGTAAAACTATGAGAACAACAAAAAGCTTGTAATTCCTGTAGGTTAATGGCTTAGCAGCCGATCAAATATAAATGATGATATAATTGGCATGGCCTCAAAAGATGATGAGACTACAATCACATGGTGATGTTATTCTTAAAGGTGAAATCAAAGCCAAATGAAAGTTAACTCACCAACTCACTAGGAGCCGAACACATACCTAGGCCCCAGCAGTCCGTGATGCATTGAATATAAACCTAGCACAGTCTAATGCTTGCTAATCATAAGATGATAAAAAGGAAGTGCAGCACAACAAATTGGGCCCATAATTTTCCCAGATCTGCACAATTTGAAGAAATGTCATTGGGTAACACCACCCACAAGTGCCACAACAATCACTAAGACTACTCACAATATCCCATACCCTAGAAAAGAGAGAGCAAGAAAGGGTGGGCATAGTTATCAGCTATTACCTCCAATTGCTATCATCACAAACCATATGCCCTTATAGATAATCCAAAGTCATAAAGCAGAGAGAGAATATAACAAGCAAGGGGATTAGCTATGTTAATATTCAAGTGAAATTTAGGTGGAGCCAAAATTTTAGGTATGCAAAGCAAGGACAGCCTGACTCAATATGTTACACTTCTTGATTTGATCTGACTCATCTTACATTGACCAACCACCTTGCCCAAAAAGGCTAATCAAAAGGATATTAAGTGGAGTCCTCAGCCTTGCTTAATTACCCAAGACCTCCCCACACCATGACGTGGGATTAAATACACACCCATGCAGGTACTCATGCATCTATTGGTCTTACTTGCTAAATGATTCCATTTGTGTCCCTTCATAATGTGAAGTTCTAATAATTAGTTCAAGAGATGATAATAATAGGAATTATTAGTGGAAGCATATCATTGAACCATCACAACAAGGCCTACCAACACTTTCGGGTATCAAATTTTAGCCCTAGCTGTGATGGTGCTGGATCAATCATAATTTTGCTTTGTGCTATTACTGAGAAGTGAGAAAATTCAAGAATGATGGTTCATCATACCACCCCATACCAGATGACACAGGGTATACCATACCATACTAGTATGGTACCAATATGCTGTACTGTCCCATACCGACATTATCGTACCATACCATACCACAAACCGATACTATAGCGGATTTTACCGGTATGAGGTCCGATACCGAGACAGCAAACATTGATCCATATACAGCACTATAGCTCCAATAGCATGGTTAAGGCATAGAATGAACATTACTAGTGAGGGCTTTACCTTGATTCCTGACAAATATCAGCCATCATTGTATAATCTACTTCACTAAAGGACAACTTTCAGTTATTTCAGTTCCATATATATGGATCCTCACATGTCTACATATTCACTGATGTAGTGCTAATACATAGTGGTGACAACTTACACCTTTACTATTAACTGAACTTCATGAGCTAGTACTCCAAGAGAACTAAATTCATTACATAAAAGGGTCCAACACCACCAAAACTCATTGACATAACACATTAAGGTAGTCCTAAATTACCATCCTAAGCATTCACTATTTACACAACAAGCAAGAAAAACAGTTTTTCTATCATGCTGTTCCCATATATAATTAATTATTTAATAAGAATATTTTATTATTTCTGTTGATAACATTATCTACATTATTAAAATGGTATTCCATAAGTTTCCTTTACAATTAAAGATTTTTGTATTTGATACATTTGGGCCAATATCAAAAAGCTTCGAGCTAGTATGTCAATCAATTGTGAGTGTCATAAATATATCAGCTCTAACAAATTAGCAGTAGCAAGCATTTTAAGTTTCATTTGAAATGTTTGATTTGTTTATGTACAAATTTCTGGGTTTAGTATTTAAAGCAACTCTAGTTACCAATAATAAAGCTAACAAAAGTAATTACTTTTGCATAAAATTCAGATCATTTGTGTCCACTTGCAAAAAATCAGTGGCACACAAAATACTTAACATTCTGAGTTGCACCAAGGCATGTCTGGCGATGGCATGACACTTGGTAGTCCCTGCCCCACGTATGTATTAATAATCTCAATGTACACATCTAGGAAACCTTCCTTTGACAAATTGACGTGAATCTATTTAGTAGTCAATATTTTAGTTAGCTAAAGCATGAGAACATTTGGGCACTAGCATGGGAAAGTGGATCGCATATATAGTTACACACAAGCACGACATATGAGAGATAATGAAATAATTAGGAATCAAGAGTCAAGATGAGTTTCTAAAAGAAACGGATGCAGGTATGGCATCCTAACTTAAAGTTTGCTATTAGTCTCGATATAATAACTTGAATTTTATAACTTCAATTTCATATTACAACTTGGCGTCAAGATGGCATCTAACTCTCCAACTATTACATTAAAGGCTAATTAACATCCAGATGCTCACAAATAAAGAAGTGAAAAAAATTGGTAATAAAATCATATTAAATAATCCTATACATATTGCAATAAGAAATTCAGATCATGCAACATATCCTTAGTAAAGGTCTCAAAATGCATCCAATAATATAATAATAAAGGATAAGAAAATTAACATTGAAGTTGGTATTGAAGCATCATTTTAAAAAGAAATTCAAACAACCAACCAGAAATCAATTGATATTATACTCACCCACCCATTTCAGTTGCCTCCTCCTTATGGAAAATTAGCTTCTGAGGGTCAGCATCTTTTAAGTGGCAGAGTTTTGACTGCAAAAACAAAACTTCAGTCCTTAGAGTTTGAATACAAGCTACGCCCTATGAAGTTATTTTTAGATGGAGAAGTGAATGAAGAGAGAAAGTATTACAACACAACCAGCCTTTATAGACTCCTATATCTTTCACTTAGTATCGTTAATCAAACATCTCTAAATGCAGCTATTTCTCACAATTTCATATAATTAATAATCAAACACAGTTTACACAAATGGGGGGAAATATTAAACATCATAATACAACAACATAGAATGCAACTGAGACACGACAACCATTTCACTTGATGAGTTGCACTACATTTCCTTGTGTTCTTTGCTGCCCACATTACATGTTCATGTGCCTCCTGGTCATTCCAAAGCATGTATTTTTCTTTTATTTTTGTCTAGACCAGTGACTAGCTCACATAGACTCCTGCATTATTCACTTCATTCCACTGATGAAGCAACAATTGACTTAACAACCATAAGAGCTCGCATGCTTCATCCCTACAAAATTTCAACAAGCAACAACAAATCAAATTCCAGTAGCCCATCTAATCCCCCCTTAAAACAGTATCATAGATCCCTTTGACGCACCTATAAGCCTGAACAACATTTAAGAGCACAATATACCCTTCTATAATGATGAAAAACCTCTAACAGCACATGTTGATCACTCGGCTCTATCTAAGAAGACACTCCAGGATTGCACTTATATCAAAAAAAAAAAAAAAGAAAAGAAATTCCCCTTTCCATTCAACCAAAAAAAAAAAAAAACCAATTGCAGTATATCCCATACCTGGCAACACCCCAGGCCACAGAATTCCCAAGAAAATATACAGAACTACAAAAAGATAAAAAGAGGAGAAGCAGAAGCATACCCTCAACATTATGGGCAGATGCCCAAAGTTCATAGGTATTTGCACGGGCTGTTGATCGTTGTACTGAAGACAAATTGTCACCTTGAATTCTCCTTTATACGTCGTCCCCGCTTGCCTGCACTGCTCTCACCCACAACCAAGGAAAAAAAAACAAAGAAAGAAATTACATCGAGTCCAATACTAGAAACTCTAGCGACTTAGGCTGACAGCAACAGTAGAGACAATTCAAAGTAAAAATCATTAACCTCATGGGATACAGGGCCTCCGTTATACCGCCTTTGGACTTCGTTATACGGCCTTCCCTCAATGGATGGAAAACTTGGGGATTTTCAAAATATAGTGCTGCAATTTCGTCAAGGAAGAACAACAAACCAAAAAGAGACCAAAAAAAAAAAAAATTTAAGGAATCAAGGAAAGAAGAGAGAGTGTGTGAAAAAGGATATTTCTAAGCTTGCCGCCGACGGAGGGGTCGGAGATCTCGACGGGACGGATGGAGAGGAGTGCCTTCTCAAGGCCCTCGTCGAGGAAATATTGAAGGAGTCGATGTGCGGGCGGAAGAGCTCGCGGAGGGCCTCGTAGTCCTGCTTCGTAGCCTTCGACGCCATGGCAGAGGACGTCGCTCTGGTCGCCTCTCCTCCTCTATCGGCCACAACTCGAACGGCGGGTCGGTGGAGTCTTTGTCCGGCGGAAACGGATGGTAAACCTGACTTAGGGTTTTAGGCAATAACGGCGACGGATCGGGTTCGATTATATATTGACATCCAAACCCGAAGAGACCGGGCTACTTTACCGCCTGTTTTGAAAAAAAAAAAAATTATAGCCGAGTTCTGATAGAAATACTCTATTCTACTCACTACTTAATACTCTTTTCATCTCCTCCCCACGCCCTCCGTCTCCTCGCTGCCTTCGCCGGGGGCACAAGGGCCCCTCGGCACCACTGCCCTCAACCTCCTCATCACCGTCCTCTCCAGCTCACACCGCCACAACTCGCACAGAGTCCCATATACTGAGAAAAAACCCAATTGGAATCTTAGAAACCCTCCAATATCTCTCAAGTTTTCTCCTTCCCCTGGATCTCCAAAAAAGGAAATGAAATGGAAAGAAAACAAATACGAAAAGTAAAAAAAAAAAAAGTTCATCTTTGTGAGACAAAGTCTTACCTCTGAATTTTTTCCGTTTATCCTTTTTTTTTCGTTGATTTTTCCTATGATTTCCCCCGGTTTTTTCTCTGTATTTACGTCCTCAGAAGTGTCAATCGGGTGGGCGGCTTGGAGCGACCGAACAGAGAAGCTTAGATGGTTAGGGTTTTGTGTACGTAAGGATTTAAACAGTAATGTATTGCTGGTATGTAACCCGCGCATCGCGATGGGTTACACTTGAATCAAAGGAAACATATAAATATATTTTTAATATATTTTTTGTATGATTAATAGATAATATTTTTTTTAACTAATGAACTTACAGTTTCCACTAATTTTTATCTATCATAATCTCTTCATTTAAATTAAAAATTTAAATATCAAAAAATTTATTAAACTTATTGAATTGAGTTTTATGATAAAATATGAATCAAAATGGTTAAACAAATAAATCATAATATTTACAATTAAATTATCTCAAGAAAAAAAATAATAATTAAGATATACTACTGAATTATGCTTGATGATTTTTTAGGAGTTATTTCATAAAAAATTCAACATGAATTTATTTTTAAAAAATTAAATAATAGATTTTTGCTGAATTTGAGATAAAAAAAATTGAAAGCTAAAATTTTTTGATAAATTATCATGTCCAAATTCATCTTTTGAAAATTATGATAACTTTGAAATCATACGTGCTATCCTGAAACTTTGTCAAACATCATCTGAAATACATAAATATTATTGAGAATATCTTTGATAACTCTGATAAGCTAAATTTATCATATTTTGTATACACGATAAAATTAAGTGTTGGGATATGAATAAGTTGTTAAGCTAATTTCTCAAAAATTATAAAAATCACTACATCAGTTTTATCTTTCACGATATTTTTAATTTATATCTTGAGATAATATACACATTAAAGTTATTTTAATAAAGAATGATATATTTTTTTAGTAAATAAAATATAGTATTAAAAAATATATTGCAAGTTTATCATGATATTGAGGGTTGATCATTTTTACCGCATTGATTGCATCAAAAAATATCACCATAAATCTTCCCTGCAATCTTATAATTTTGTTAGGATTTGATGCCTCGAGATTCAGCCCACATTGAGCCCACAGTGAGGTTCGCGGTGAAAAACGGAGTCCAACGAGACCAAGATCATCTGAAACAGAGCTCGGATGGAGGAGATACGAGCTTTTGAAGTCGGCACGAGATTCGAGGCGGCGGAGGACCACCGGCGGCCGGTGTGGCGGCAGCGGTGCGGCCGCAGGCGGCGGCGCGCGGATGCGCAACCCACGCGGGCGGGCGGCCCAGGTGGGTCCGCGGCCAAGGCGGGCGCACGGCCCAGGTGGCGCGCAGCCCAGCCGGCGCGCGGCCCAGTCTGCGCGCAAGCCCGCGTGCGGGCGCAGCCCAGGCCCGCATGGGCGCGCCGGCCCAGGCCTAGCGGCCTGCTGGCCCCTTTGCCCCGGTCCATCGTGGACCGGGCGATCCACGGCTAAGCCTGTGAACCGCGTGGGCGTTTTCCATGCGTTTTCGCGGTCCACGGTACAATTCCGTAGACCGGAGCGCGATCGAAGGGCCCAGGTGGCTCCCGGTCTTGATCCGATGGTCTGGGACGTGATTTGGGTTGATTAAGGAGTCCTAATCATGATCTAAATCATGATTAAGTCTATAAAAAGCCCTATGACGAACAGTGAAGCAGGTGGTTCGATTTTTCGCGTCGTACGAACCCGAGAAGAGAGAGAGAGGCGGAAGCACTGAGAGAGGAGCAGGGCTCCTTGACAGCGGTCGCCAGGCACTTCAGGGGTTCAGGGGTCTTCCAAGAGAGAGAGAGCTTTTGTGAGGGAAACTTCTAGTGAGAGAGAATTGGGTGTACAAGGGTTGAGGGTGAGGTCTCCTCTTGTAAAATTTTCTTTTTCATAGTGAAGTTTGCATGCCCCATGGAGGCAAGCCCTTTTGTAGCTGATCCACGTATTTTGATTGTTTTTTCTTTTGTTTTGTTTCTTCTTTCTTTCCTGCTGCATCGCGTGGTACTGAAAAGATCTTGGGAGGTGGTGTCCTGGCCAGACATCCACCCAACAAGTGGTATCAGAGCAAGGCAGTATAAGGACGCAGATTGCATGGTGGTGAGCAAGACTGAAGATGGAGAAGACAGGAACAATCAAGATAGAGATCAACAAGTTCGATGGTAAGAGCAATTTCTCCTTGTGGTAGGCAAGGGTGAAGGACGTGCTCATCCAAC
>NC_025996.2:53112449-53141904 GCF_000442705.2 Elaeis guineensis | reverse complement strand
TTTTTCTTTTGTTTCAAGTGTTACATCCCCTCCTTCTCTAAAGATCCTTGTCAAGAGATCAAACTGAGGAAACTGGCTCTTAAGGATCCAATAATCCTCCATGTGGTTCTTCTTCGCTGAGGTTACTCCATTTGATTAATACTTAGGTAACTGCCTGTTTCCTCTGCGGATCTTTTTTCGATCCAAATCTTTTTCTGGTTGGACTAAAAGTTGCCTGTCTTCTCTTGTGAAAGGTACTGTTTGGTGATGCTTGCCATGGGTTTCTGAATCCTCACTTAAGCAAGGATACATAGAAGATGGAATGTATTTTAGATCCTTCAAAAAGTTCGAGCTTGTAAGCTACAGGATCGATTCTTTCTAATATCTGAAAGGCCCATAGTACTGAGAGGTAAGCTTGAGGTTCTTACGGATAGCCACTGTACTCTGTCGGTAAGATTGAAGCTTGAGGTATACCATATCACCTTCTTTGTATTTTTTTATCCACTCTTCTCTTGTCTGCATTTTATTTCATGCGATTCTGAGCCTCTTTGAGTCTGTTCCTCAATATTTGTAGCATCTTATTTCTTTCTTTGTTCCAATCTTCCACTATACTTTATTTGCCCATGTCCAAGTTGACCACCGGATACATAGGGGATGGATGACTATAGAAAGCTTGATAAGGTGTCATTTCTAAGGAGGAGTGGTGGTTGGTATTGTACCACCACTCAGCCAGAGATAACCATTTGGAACACTTGTGGGGATTTTGGAAGCATAAGCAGCGCAAATAAGTTTCCAAGCATCGGTTTACCCTCTCGGTTTGACCATCTATTTGTGGGTGGTAAGCAGTGCTTAGATGCAGCTTGACCCCCATCAATCTGAATAAATCTTGCCATACTTGGTTGGTGAATATTTTATCCCTGTCTGATATAATTTCTTATGGCATTCTATGCAATTTGTATACTGCATCTAGGAAGGCTCTTGCTACATTCTGTGCTGAATAGGAATGAGTTAAAGGAATGAAATGGATATATTTGGTAAGTCGGTCAACTACCACTAGTATAGTATCTTTGCCTTCAGATTGGTAGTGATTTTATGAAAATCCATACTAATTTCTTGCCATGCTTGAGTAAAAATTTGTAAGGGTTGCAATAGTCCTATATATGGAATACCATCTATTTTATTTTTGATACAAATCTCACATTCTTTCACCCTTTTTTTCATCTGTTGTTTCATTCCAGGCCAATAAAATAGTTGCTTGATCCTCTTGTAAGTATGATTCATTTCAGAATATCCTCTCAAGGCTGATACATGCATCAATTCTAAGAGTTTCTGTCTCAGTTCTTCTATTTTTTCAATATAAATTCTTTTCTTGTACTTAAGCACCCCTTGCTTATAAGTATATTCAGCTTGTGACTCTGATTTTATGAGTATCTCCACTATGACCTGTTGGACCTGCTAGTCCCCTTCATAGCTGTTGGCAATTTCTATGCTCCAGGTAGGTATTACTGCTGTGATGGCCTGCATCTTTTCTTTCTTAAAACTCCATCTAGATAGTACATCTGCAACCTGATTCTCTTTTCCTTGTTTATAGTGTATTATATAATCCAATCCTATGAGTTTTAACATCCCTTTTTGCTGAGCTGCAGTGGTTATTTTCTATTCCAATAAGTATTTGAGACTCTGGTGGTCAGTTTTGATGATGAATGATCGGGGGCTAATATAATGCTTCTATTTTGATGCAGCCATCAAAATGGCTAAGAATTCTTTTTCATATATTGAAAGTGTCCTGTACCTCTCATTCAATCTTTTGTTGAGGTAAACTATAGGTCTTCTCTATTGTGTGAGTACTGCTCTAATCCTATGCCCACTAGCATCCACTTCTAAGTAAAGGGTAAAGAATAATTAGGCATTGCTAAGATTGGAGCTGTTGACATTACCTCCTTCAGCCTTTCAGATGCTTCTGAGTTGCTTCATCCCAATGAAAATTATCCTTTTTGAGGAGCTCAGTTAAGGATTTACTGATTGCCCCATATCCTTTTATAAATCTTCTATAGTATCCTGTGAGTCTCAGAAATTCTCTCAACTCTTTCAATGTAGATGGGGTAGGCCACCTTTTCATGGCTGTCACTTTTTTTGGATCAGTTGCCACTCCTTTTGAAATAATGGATCTCAAGTATTCCACCTATTGCTACCCAAAGAAACATTTGCACCTCTTGGCATACAGTTGGTTTTTTCTTAATAGATCCAGAACCTTCTTGAGCTGTTCCACATGCTCCTCTACAGTCTGACTTATGTAAGAATGTCATCAAAAAAAACTAACACAAATTTTCTAAGGTAAGTAGAGAATACCTCATTCATGATAGCTTAGAATGTGGCAGGTGCATTGGTTAACCCAAAAGGCATAACCAGAAACTCATAATGCTCCATGTGAGTTCTGAATGCTGTCTTATGCACATCTTTTGGGTTCATTCTTACTTGATGGTATCCAGATCTCAGGTCTATCTTAGAGAAGTATTGAGACCCTTCAAGTTCATCCAAGAGATCATCAATTAAAGGAATAGGATATTTGTCCTTCATTGTTGCCTTATTAAGCTGCCTATAATCCACACAAAATCTCCAACTATTATCTCTTTTTTTTGACTAAAAGCACAGGTGATGCATAAGGACTGGTACTAGGCTGAATGTGGTAGACTTGAGCATTTTCTGTATTTGTCTTTCTATCTCATTCTTCTGTTCAAAGGTGTACTTGTAAGGTCTGATATTGATAGGATTGGTATCCGACAATAGTGGTATGCTGTGATCCTGTGGTCTGCTGGGTAGTAACCCTTTGGGTTCTTGAAACACATCTGCATACTGTTCCAACACCATCTTCACTGAAGTGGGTATCTCTGCTTTGACGTTGTCCTTTTCAAAATTCACCAGGTGTCCTATAGCACAGTAGTTATCCTTCAATCCGGACTTGTACCACTATGTGGTAGTGATCATTTAGAGTTTAGCCTTAGTAGATCTCAGTTTAGACCCTTCTATAATGCCTTTTAGAGTCATCTGTTTTTTCTCTTTAGTGAAGGTTACCGCATTATCTTGGTAGTCAAAAGTTACCTTGCCATAGATTCTCAACCAATCTATTCTTAGAATTATACTTGATCCATCCAATTTAATCTCTCTTAGATTAGCTTGATATGGCTCTCCCTACATAGTCCATTTGAAGCTAACACACTTAAGTTTACTTAAGACTTTGTGTCCATTTGCCACTGCCCACTGTTACTATAAGTGGGGTTGCTGGAGTGAGAATAGCTTTCACTTTCTTAGCCACCTGATAATCAATGAAACTATGAGTACTTCCAGTATCAATTAAGATAACTACTGTTTTATTACCAGCCTCTCCTTGGATCTTAATAGTTTTATTCTAATTCTGTCCCACTAAGGCATACACAGCAGTTTTCTATTTCCTTTTCTTTTTCCTCCACCACAGTTTTTCATTCTTCTTCCTCTTCATGCAATAATTTTTCATTAAATACCTCATCTGCTTCTATTGTGGCACTGATAGAATGGGTTATTCTCTATGAACACTAATGGCCTGAGTGATATTTCTTCCTACATTTAAAACAAAGCCCGACAGCCCTTCTCTGTTCCAACTACTGCTTACTGTCCTTCTAAGGTAAGTTTAAGTTTTTGATAAATTGTGGTTTTATACCCTCCCTTTGTGCTGCCGATTTAGGATTATGATTGTTTGCTGGCTGTGTTGTGCTGGTTCTATGATTCATCTTGCTTCTTTTTCACATTATAAACAATGCCTGTTCATGTAATTTAGCTTGCTCATATACGTCCTCCAGTGTTGTAGGATGAGATAAATTAATGTATGGTATCAGCTCTTCCTTTAATCCACTGATATAACTCTTTATGATGTATCTTTCAGTTAGTGCTAGTTTGTAATGCAACATCCTAGCTCTCATATCTTCAAACTTCTCCTGATATTTCTCTACGATATCTGTTTGTACTAATTTATTAAATTCTCTAATTAGCTGCTTCATACTACCACTGTCAAATCTTCTGTTCACTGCTTCTACTAGCTCTTTCCAATTCAAATTTGGTTTATCTATTAAGTATCATTCTTTCCATCTGTGTGCCTTTCCTATGAAGTGCATTGTGGCTATTTCCACCTGATGGGTAACAAGGATTTGATATATTTTGAAATATTACTCACATTTACTACTCCATTCCCTAGGTTCTTCTCCACTGAAAGTGAAAATTTTAAGCTTTGGGTAAGGTAAGTAAAATTGGGCTCTATTCTGGATATCTCCCAGCCTGTCCAAATGATGGTATGGCATGGGTAGTATCCCTTTGTCCCTATCCTCAGTTGCTATAGCTGAAGAACTAGCGCCAGGTTACTCTATTATATTTATTCTCCCATTTTTTATGGCTAATGAGGTTTTGTTTGCAGTGAATGAAGAAGTAGGCTGGAAAACTAATGGCTGTGATGCAATTAGCTTCAGCAACTGCTCATGCCTGCGGTTTTGTTCCTACATCATAATCTCATACCTCCTTGCTGCCTCTATTTGCAAAGCTTCAAACCTCTATTTTTTCTTTATCTGCATCTCATCCAACTGTCTTGCTAGCACTCCTATTTTAGTGTTATATTCATTTGTTACTTGCTGTAACCTATCTCCAAAGTGACTGTGGCATTCAATGGAGAGTGTTTGCATTTTTTCTTCTAAAATTTTGAGATTTTCACTGATTTTCTTCAATCTAGTTCCCTCTACCATTTTTTCTTCTTCTTCTACTTCACTCCAATTAAATTGATTATAGTGTTTGGATCGGTTTCTATTTTTTATCTCTATTTTTGTACTATTTTGAAACTACTTGGTGGGAAAATTTTTAAAGTCTCATGGCAACAGTAAATTCAATCAAGGTGGCCGATAATGATCTAATAAGGCCAAGTTGCTGTTCCTAACTGATTAGAACGGTAATCACTATACAGAGACCTGGATACATTTTCCTATCAGTTACCACTGTCTCTACTAGAAGTAGATTTAAAAAAAAATTTGGGGATTACCTTATGCATCAGTAGCCTATTTGATTGGATTGGTATATCTGCTACCTATCCTCAGTCATTTCTTCTGTTGATCTAATCAATTGCTGTTCCACTGATGATCAGCTGTAGTACCACTAGGAAGAGGTAATTCGATTGTAGCAGGACTCTATGCCTCAGGTCCAAGGCTCTATCCTAGCTCTGATACCAAAAATTGTAACATCCTAATGTCCTCTGGTAAGTATTCCTGGCTGATGTTCCCAGATTTGTGTAGATCTAAGCCAGTGAATGAAGGAAAAGGGTTTGGTTTGAAATCTGAGAGGATGGGTTAAGGGTTATGAAAGAACTTCAGATAGATCTGAGAGAGAAAATAGAGAAGAAAGTAGGAGAATTCAGAGAAGAGAGATGATCTGGGAGATATATCTGAGGGAAAGAAGAGGAAGGATTTTAGAAGGAAAAATTATCCATTCAATTCTTGCATATCTCATAGTTACAGTCTATTTATATTCAGTTACAGTGGCTGAAATTGTAATGAAATGCTTGAAAAATAAAATATAATTTGGCCAGCTTTTGTCTGTGTTGCTTCTTGATGGATCGGGCTAATGGATCGATTTTAATTTTATCCTCTACCCATTAGCCTGTTAGATAAACAGGGCAGAGAACTATCTAGATTCAGCCAATCTACTCCTCCTTCCTTCTCATCTAAATAGCAACCCTAACCGCCGCCATGGTTGAAGACCCTGTAATAGTTTTGGATCTAAGCTCCTGAAGGTCAAAATCCATCACTTTGCACTTTTCTTGCCTTCTTCTGATGCTCAGACACAGAGATGAGTATTATTATTATTATTATTATTTATTTTCTTCTTTCTTTTCTTCCATCAAAGCTCTCTCTTTTTTCTTTTGTTTCAGGTGTTACAGTTGGTTGGATCTCCTCCTTCGAAAATTGAACGACCTTCGTGAACCTTTGCTCCAGTTGTTCGATTTCTGCATCACAGGTTCTTCTCATCTCCCATCAGAATCATCTCTGTCCCCAAACTACTTGAGACCACGATCGATTCAGATCTACTGTGGGGCTTTTCTATTGAAAGGCTATCCCAAGGAAGTTAGTCGGGGGTAAAGAAGATGCCCTACGGACATCATCAGGTGAAGATGTCTTGGATGAACTATCATCCACCTTTGCTTTCCTTTTTGAGCAGCAGTATGCTCCTTTGAGATAATTTGGATGCCCCCAATAGATGATCGATTTCTCGGGTTCCTCTGATTAGCCAACAAAGCTGACACACCAATGGAAGGGGATACCCCCTTTCCAGTAGAAGACGAACTAAGGACTGATCCAGGAGGATCGTTCAACCCAGAGCTCCTTCAGGCTAAAAAACATGGTCCAAAACCCTAACCCCAATCGATGATGGACAAAAGAGGGCTTTTCAGTCACGGGAGTGTCTCTCACTACCTTTCGTAAATTAGTCCTCCACCATTCCGTTGTTGTTTATTGCTTTCCTTGGAAAGCATATTTTTGAAGTGGTAGTAAATAATCCACATGTAAAAAGATATAGATCTCTCTACCAAAGAAGTAGGAAATTTCATGACAAAATAGAATCAAGTTAAGTTAAACATAGAAGGGATCTGGGCAATCTGCTAATGGTTGTCCTCAGAAAGCCTGAAACTTTATTACTCACAACTTCGAAGAATGTTGAAGAACTTTTTTCTAACACTTTGGGAAGTATCTTTTGCCATGAGAATCCTGAAGTAATTTAACCTTCACTATCATCCCCAATCTTAATTCCCCATGGTATCTGACGTAGTCTAGGCCACATTTGATGGAAAGAGAGGAAGAAGACCCATGAAACAAAGAAAAAATTCTAAAGAGAAGAAGAAACTCTCTTCTTTAAAATTTTATTTCAATAACTCGAATAAATTGATTACAACATCAGCCTAGGGGCCTTATTTATAAACTAAAAGTTTTGATTCAACTACAAGAAAAAATTTGAAACAAAATAAAATAAAAAATAAATCAAAACTAGACTCCACTAGAACTCTAGCGCGCTCCTGTTGACCTATCAAATAATTGAATTAGGCTCTAAAATTTACAGTAGTAGTGAAGTAGCTGATCTCGTAGAGCTCGAAAAGAGCTTTCTAAAATAGGGTCATAATAGCGATTCTGACACTGGATGAAAAAGTTATGACGGTTCTAACTCGACAGTATCGAATCAACATGATCTAGTACAATCAACTAGATTTTTGACCCTTTCAGGTCCTATCCCTCGCATCCAGGTACCGATCAGCTAGGATATCTACATCATCCTCTCCATACTAAAAAGAACTCATCCTCGAGTTAGAAGCCTCCTCATTTAATGAATCATCTGTATAAGAAATTAGATTCTTGACGTTGAATACATTAGAGATTCAAAGATGGCTAGGCAGCTTCAACTAATAGGCATTGTCGTTGATCTTTTTGATTATCTTGAGGGGCCTATTTTGCACTGACTCAATTTATTATATTCTCCAACCAGGTACTGATCTTTGGTCAGAACAGCCTATACATAATCGCCAACTGTAAAATTGAGCTTCTTTCGATGTTTGTCGGTGGCCTCTTTATACTTGGCATTGCTGACCTCAATTTATTCTTTAATGGATCAATGGATGGCCTAAATTTTTTCAACAAAATTTTTAGCCTTTTCACTGGATCTCTCCTTGGAAGTGATTGGCGTCAAGTTCAAAACACTACTTGGGTTTGATCCATAAACTACCTGAAACAGACTATAGCCTGTGGTTTGGTTCACTGAACGATTGAAAGTGAATTTAACCTAAGCCAAGGCCAAGTCCCATTGCTTTGGACGATCACCAACAAGGCTTCTTAATAGATTTCCTAGGCATCTATTAATAGCTTCGATCTGTCCATCTATTTGAGGATGATAGGCTGAGCTAAATTGCAGGGATGTGCCCAATTTTTTCCATAAGTTCCTCCAAAAGTGACTCATAGATTTGGTATCTCGATCAGATGTGATGGTTCTGGATACTCCATATAGGTACACAATCTCCTTAAAGAACAACTGAATGATATTAGAAGCATCCAATGTTTTACGATAGGCTATAAAGTGCGCCATCTTTAAAAATCGATCCACCACCATGAGTATAGAGTCACATCGCCTTTGCATCACCGAAAGCCCCCCTACAAAATCCATACTGACCTCCTCCCAAGGATGATTAGGAACAGGCAAAGGAGTATATAATTCAGTATTTGTCACTGTACCTTTTGACACCTGGCACATCCAGCATTGCTGCATATGTTGGAACACATCACACTTTCTTTTTGGCTAGTAGTATTTGCTATGGATCAGTGTGAGGGTTTTTGTCTCTGTCGAAGTGGCCTTCTGCATGGAGCTCTTGTACAATCTTCTTCCACAAAGAACAATCAGAGATACAAAGTTGCACACCATGAAATAGAAAACCATCTTGCACCTGATAGTCAGCTCAATTATTAGCCTGGAATTCCTAAAAAATATCAGCAAAATCAGGGTCATTGACATAAAGATCCTTCAATGCATCAAAACCGACTATCTCCATCTAAAGAACACCCAAAAGCTTGGCAGTTCTACTCCGCACATCCGCCACTCAATTATGAGTACCAGACTTATGTTTTAGAACAAAATGAAATTCTTACAAATAGTTCACCCACTTGATGTGCCTACGACTCAACTTTTCTTGACCATTTATGTACTTCAAGATCTCATGTCAGTGTAAAGGATGAACTCCTTCTAGATCAGATAGTATCACCATTGCCTAAGTGCGCTAACCATAGCATAAAATTCAACATCATATGTGAAGTAATTTAATTTCGGACCTGATAACTTCTCGTTGTGGAAGCAAATGGGCCACCCTTCTTGGTTGAGAACTCCACCAACACTCGTAGAAGATGCGACACACTTCACTTCGAAGATCTTGAAAAAATCTAGTAAAGCAAGAACATCAATAGAAGCAATTTTTTTTTGATCACTTCGAAGGCAGTCTGTGCTTAGGGGTTCACTGGAAACACCTTGCAATCTGTCATGAGAGACATGATGGAGCTAAATCCTTGGATGAATCTACGATAGAAGGATGCCAAGCTATGAAAACTCCATACTTTGGTGATGTTGTGTGGAACTGGCCAATCCTGGATGCCTTGCACCTTGGACAAATTTACTCGTAGCCCCTCAGAAGAGACGATATAGCCTAAGAAGGTTAGACTATTCACCGTGAAGTTGCATTTCTAGGTGTTAGCAAATAATTTCTCTCTCCACAAGGTACCAAGAACTTCCTTAAGGTGCTATAGGTGAGCTTCCAAAGTAGGACTATAGATAAGAATATTATCAAAATAAACCATGATAAACTTATCAATGTATGGCCGCAGCACATGGTTCATCAGCCTCATGAAGGTGCTCAATGCATTGGAAAGTCTGAATGGCATCACCAATCATTCGTACATGCTCTCCCTTATTTTGAAGACTGTTTTCTACTCATCTCCAAGTCGAATCCGCAATTGATGGTAGCCACTTTTTAGATCAATCTTCAAAAAGATATTGGCTCCAACTAGTTGATCAAGCATATCATTCAGTCTTGGGATCAAAAATTGGTACTTGATGGTGATCCGATTGATGGCTGTACTGTCTATGCATATGCACCATGAATTGTCTTCTTAATTTGGCACTAGCAAAGTAGGCACCATACATAGACTCATTTTCAGTTTGATATAGTCTTTGTCTAGCAACTCCTGGTGGTCAGCAGGGCTCATGCGATAAGTTGATTTGTTTGGTAGGCTCGAATCTCTTTCAGGGGATAATCATGTGCCAATTCTTTAGAAAGAATGTCAGAAAACTCTTAAAGGATAGGACGTACTAGAGATGAGATTTTTTTTTCAACTAGCTTGCCCTTTTCCACTACCACCAAGATATAGCCGACCTCCACTGCTTCCTTCAGATAGGAGTGCTTTGTCAGAAGATTGATATTGCTATCTAGTTTTGATTTAGAAAGATCTTCCTCTTTCGTCGGAGCTAGGGTGATCTTCTGATTGTCCTTCCAGAATATATAGATATTATGACATTCATCATGTATAACACTATGGTCATATTACCACGATCTTCCTAAAAGCAGATGACAGACATCCATAGCAATGACGTCACACTAGACTTTGTCGTAGTACTTCTACTCAATTGAAAATAATACCAAGCAGCGACTACCGACAACCATCTCACTTCCCTTGTGGAACTAGGATAGCTTGTACGGATGAGGATACTTCTTAGTGGTTAGGCTCAGTTTTGTGACTGCCTCCAGAAAGATGATGTTTTCATAGCTCCCTCTATCAATAATAACTTTGCAGACCTTCTTCTCAATTGTATAGCACGTATGAAAGATATTGATCCACCTCTAATCTTCTTCCTCCTTCTTTGGAGCAAGCTGGCTCTTTCGAACTATTAGAGCCATGCCTCTATCTCCAAATAGCATGGAATCATCCTCCTCCTCTCCTCCTTCATCATAGACAGCTTCTTGGTCCTCCTTAGATGGTTCTCCTTCTTCAATCAGCAGCTGTTTCATGGATCGTCTAGCAGATTTTTTACAGTTGTTTCATGTGTGCCCAATCTCACCACAATTACAATACCACAGATTTGATGATCTAGCCGAGGTTAAATTTGAGGATCTTGTCTCTGTAACACGAATAGGAGGATTAGTAGTATTGCACCGCATGGCCCCCTGATTCTCCATCGCTTGATTGCTATATGGGGGAGGTTCAGATCTGGATACAACTCTTCACCGTAGCTACTCCTCAACGATTATAGCTCAATGGTACACTTTTTTGATGGTCCATAGGGTGTGGAGCCTCAAAGCATCCTGTATCTATACTACCGTAGTCCTTTAAGATATCTTGCGACCATCTGTTCTTCATTCTCCACCAGATCGTTCCACACGATCAGTTGGTAAAATTCTTCCATGTAATCATCCATGGATCGTGGCCCTTGATGAAGGTTCTATAGGCACTGGTGCAAGGACTACATGTAGTTGAAGGGCAAAAATGAAGAAAAAAATCCGATCATGATCGAATCATCGAGATGCATTTGCAAAATTTTCAATTCTAAAACTTTATAATCTTTATAAATTATCTTGTATGCAGTGAAATAAAGATTAAAATCTTCAAAGATTACTTGAATCTGATGCCTCACGTGGTCTGAAGATATAGACCCTCTACTTTATGTGCACGCCAAGCCCCGCAGGAGAGAGAGATGAAGATCTTTGCATCGCTCTTCTGAAGGTGGCAAGAGAAGGGAGGGGATCTGATTTTCTCTCAAAAGGATGCCTAGGAAGGGATCTTCATGCCAAGAAGAACTAGCTCCAAGAACCCACCATGCTAGGGAGGAAAGGACGCCGCCTTTCTTTGTCGCACACAACCCTCATCCTCACTGGTATTTATCTTTGTTGCACAAATCAAATTGCCTTCCTACTGATGGTAGAGGTCATCCCTTTAAATAGATATGATGCTCCCTTATCTGATCAAAGTCTTAACTGGTTAGGACTCTTAATTCAAATTAGATTTAAATTTTCTATCCTAACCCAAATAAGAAACCAAGTGGAGATAGGATTGGTGCCAAACTTGGCATCCTCACTTTCTCACACGTGCACACAAGAGGAGGGGCAGAAAAACCAGCACCTCTACCTCTTGGTTGGCCAACATGAGAGAGAATCTCAGGTATTTTGGACTCTTTGGATCCAATCCAAATTGGGCTCAAATCAAATTCAATTCGATCCTGATTCGAACCAAATTCGAATAGGCTGTCAATCCCAATCTAATTAGGATTCTAAGTCTAACTTGAATTTTTAATCTAATTAAATTAAATCTAATTAAATTAGATCTAATCTAAAATAATTAGTACTTGAATTCAATATCTCATAAATCTTTTGGATTATAGATCAGATCATTATCATCCTCAAAATTAAACCTGCACCTCATATCCAGTGCTTGCTAGACATAGTCAACTATTTAATCCCGTATGACCTCTAACTTAATTCTTAATTAAGCTAATCTATTTATTCAAATAAGTCATGTACTTTCAAATTGAATACATAGACTTAGATCAATTCTTTCCTATATTGCTTGACTTTATGCGTGACTCCATAGGTTCGAATACTAAACTAGTAGTATAGGAATAGTTTCTTATATTAATCGAAGTTACTATTTAGCAATAATTTTTGATATTCAGATAGGTTGAATATTTATAAAATAATATTCAAAAATCTAAGCGTATGGTTACCGCATAATTCATCTCTTTGACCTTGAATGCTTAGGATGACCTAGTGTTTAATTGTCAGTCCTGAATGAATCATCCACATTGTATTTCAATATTTCAAATCCATTACATGGATTATTCTGATCAAGATTTTACTAAATTGAAATACAGTGTTGCATTATCTCCTATAATTCAGAGAGGTCAATCCCATCTTGATCCACACATAGACTTAGTAAATACTTGACTGTACCCAGTAGACTTTCGTCACTGCATTAGAAATATAGATAGTCCAGCGTAAAAATACAGTGAGTTGCTTGTAAGTCACTATAGTGATATCAGATTTGAGAAACACTTATGCCCATACGCTTCACGAGCTGCTCTTGACAACAGAGTGCTTAGAAGGTGAATTACTTATTCAGAGACGACATATTCCTATATCTCACTTATGTACCATACCAGTGTCTCTATACTCCTTGGTTACAAGGACAATCAATCTATATGGCACGCAACGACCTACACTCGATAAATATCATCGTCCTTTTAATGACATATCATTTGATCGTGAACTTATTTAAAAACTATTCAAAAAATTCTTCTTTATCAATCGTATTATAGTTCTAAGGATTTCATCATAAAATTAAGAGTTCTATAAGGAAGATGTCAATATGATGAACTTGCCAAAATAACTTTTATTCATTGATCAATAATTTATATACAATAGTCCAATTATTACAATAAGCTAATTGGCTTTAGGACATAATTCCTAACAAAAAATTGATCCCTCAATACCTTCTTCATTTTCTCCCTATCCTATATTTTCGATTTGCCTTTGTGCTCCCTAGTTTTTTACAACTGTTGCCACCAAGCAGAAGTCCGACTAGTTAATTTTAAGACAACGAGTTTTACCTTTTCGTCGTCAGGTACCTCCTTGTACTAGAAGATGTGCTCGATCTGATCCAGTCAATTGAGAAACACCTCCATTTGTAGACCATCTGAATATTCAGATAGATCTACTCTTATGGAATCAAACCAATAGGTTGATTGCTCGAATGAATAACTACGACATTCTTACCGATGTGTGGGAACACCCCTATGGAAGGGGTTATCGAAATCTAAAAAATCCCCATCAGATCGTGGATCTTCTGGTTCTGCTTCAGATCTCGTATCCTGATTTTCTAACTATGCAAGATGCATAGTCAGATCCACCATCTATCTCCTCAAATCTTTGGTCTCTATCATCAGATCTCATTTTCGCTGTGTGATTTCATCATTAGCTGCCGCCTAATTCGTAGGTTAGTTCTTCTTGCAACCACCACCCATCATCTAAACTACAGGGAAGAATCACTACTCAAGAAATCGCTAGACTCTGATACTAACTGATACAGCCTAGGCCATGTTTGATGGAAAGAGATGAAGAAGACGTACGAAATAAAAAAAAAAAAAAAAAAGCAAAGAAAAAAAGAAACTCTCTTCTTTGAAATTTTATTTCAATAACTCAAATAAACTGATTACAACATCCGTTAAGGGGCCTTATTTATAGATTAAAAGTTTTGATTTAACTACAAAAAAAAATTGAAATAAAATAAAATAAAGAATAAGTCAAAACTAGACTCCATATCGGACTAGGACTCTTGCGCACTTCCGTTGATCTGTCAAATAATTGAATTAGATTTTGAAATTCATAGTAGCGGTGAAGTGGCCAACCTTGTAGAGCTCAAAAAGAACTTTCTGGAATAGGGTCATAATAACGATTCTAACATCGGATGAGAAAGTTATAACTATTCTAGCTCAATAGTCCCAAATCAATAGGATCTAGTACAGTCAACTAGATTTTCGATCCTTTCGGGTCCTATCTCTCGCATCTAGGTATCGATCAATCAGGACGTCTACATTAGTATCTTTGATATCAAATCTTTGTTGCACAAGATGGTGCAAGGGTTAGAAAAATGAAGCTAAGCTTGACAATGTGCTAAATTCAATGTTTAATTAGCAAATTCACCCTTCCATCTTTGTCTGACTACTTATGTCCTTGTCTCCATGAACAATTCAACTAATTCTCAACGCCTTTGCTATTTTGGTTACTCTCAATGTTTATGTAATACAACTCCAACCAATACATATAGTGTGGCATAGAAGCATCCTGAAACAAATATATTGTTGAAGAAAGATATTTGTCTAATAATGGGTCATACAAATCCAAAAAGGGTGGGAGTCATAAATAGAAGACGGCAGATTTCATTTTGCAAAACATAGAATCGTGATTCATGCCACTTATGATTTCTAAACATATGATTAGGATCTTGACTTTTTCTCTTGCTATAGGACATGATGATGTATATTTAGAAATAATAAGTGACATGAATCATGATTCTATATATTGCAAAATGGAATCCGCTATTTTCTATTTGTGACTCCCTCCCTTCTTAGATGTGAATGGCCCACTGTTAGACAAATATCTTTCTTAAACAATATATTTGTTTCAGAATGCTTTTACGCCATGCTATATATGTTGGTTGGAGCTGCATTAGAAAAATCTTGAGAGTAGCCAAAATAGCAAAGATGATGAAAATTAGTTGAATTCTTTGTGGAGACAAGCACAAAAATTCTCAAACAAAAACTAAAAGCCAAATGTAAGATGTTGGATCAAAAAAAGATCTTGAGATGATTCAAGATTTAAAAAAAAAAGAAACATAGCTCCTGATGATTTTTCATAGGAGCTTTAGTTTTAATATGAGTTTCCTTAATCTTCATTGTTTTTTGATTTTCTGCTAATTTTCAGAAAATAGATTAGTCCGCAATCTTTATCCCAGCACAAAAACAAACTCAAAAGAGAAGAAAAAGAAGATGATGATGGTGATCAGAAGATGGTAGGTGCAGAAGAAATATCTGAACATCATTCTGCTACAATTTTCTAATAAATATATTTTTTAATTGATTTGTACAGCAATATGTCTGTATGTCCTAAGATTTTTATAAAATAACATGTGGTATTATATGCATCTTTATAGCATTCTTCCAGTTCATAAGATTTGTGGGAAATAGAAACATCCTCCTTCATAATATTCAAATAAACTCATTGCAGTTGCATTCTGAATATTGAGATAATATTTTCTTAGTACTATGCTAGATGCTTAGTTGATTATGCTCCAAATCTCAAACTCTTATCGGTGAAGACTTGTTGCCATTGATATTTTTGATGCTTGGGATGCATTGAAGTAGTCTTTTGAGATATAGATATATATATATATATATATATATATATATATATAAGTAATAATGATTTTGTTAATGAGATTCCTTTAATACAATCTTGTTAATGTTATCTATACAAAGTGCACGTGGTCATGATTTAGCAATTTATTCTGCTCACCAGGGATATATTTGAGGAATATCTATATGGAATGGTGTTATCTTTATTATAAAGTGGTGCATCTTGATAAGATAAATTCATCATTGTTTAAAAAAAAAAAAAGTGATGAACAGAGATAGCCGCCTCTGTTCTACGGCCATGGCTCCGCTCACATCTTTTTCGCCATTCGATGGCCATGATTTTGCTCGCACCCTCCGGCAGCTTTTCCACCAACTACATCTCCTTTTGGTTCTCTCACTCGTTTCTCTCTCTATCTCTCTCAATTAAATATCTATTGGGTGATACGGAGCCACGAAAGCCTTCGCAGCCCTTTGATAGTCTCGATGGGCCACCATTAGCTCTCTGACGGCTTCATCCTATCTTTTCCTTCCTTCTTCTCTCTCTTCCTCTCTTTCTCTCTTCCTCATCTAGTATTTCGATTTGAAAAGCCAAACTATCCCAATTTATCGTTGGTGCAGCTTGAAATGCTCGGAATCGTCCAATTTGGAGAGGTTCAATAAATGCTGCCATCAACTATAATGATTTTCTTGTGATGCATTATGTATCACACTTAATCATTATCGAATGATATTAAAAGAATACTTAAGATTTTTGCAGAAAGCAACTCGGATAATGTGTGAGATATCTGACTAGAAATCTACAATTATGGAAGCATGAATATAATTATGGATATATCTTAGATAATTAAATTTTATGACTATAGAATCAAAGATATTTCTAAATAGATGATAAACCAAGTTAATAATATGTTTATATGATTATATATATTTTTAAAAAAATTAATAAATATTATATAAAATTATATAAGATATAGATTCGGATATTTAGATTCGGATTGAATAATTATCTATCCATATCTATATTTATTTATTTTAATTATCTATTCATATTTATATTTATTTTTTAATAAATATAAATAATTTAAGTATAAAAATAAATCCAAATGAATAATATTCAAACCATCTCCACCCCTGGTCACCCCTGGTCGTAACGTAGGATGCGGAGAGCTTTTAAATCGGCTGGCGCGTGAGCCCTGCCCAGTCCTAACGCGCAGGACCCCGACGTCCCCAGGACAAGAAGCAGTCTCTGATGCCGCACTCACCGACCCTTGGTTGTATTTGTCCAGCACAGCTATATGACAAGCCCAACCCTTTTATCACCCAGCTAGCAAAGTCCTACAACATTTCCGAGTTCCCAGAAAGAGGAGGCTTTCCGCCGGGCAGATGGCCGATAGATATGTGAGATCATCTCCACCATCTCTATAGACGATAAACCCACCAAAAGCAAACAATGAACTACAAACTATATGAACCAGATGACATTAATTGCCGGATTCCATAAACATGAAATACCAAATAATTGTTCAACGGTTGAGTGATATGGCTGGGCAGCTACATATGGAATTCTAGACGGTACATCCAATAAGAGATTGAAAGTTGCCACAGCTAATACATTTTGAGCAAGAGACTGCATTGGACAGTGCTTGGAAAGAAACATGAAAGACATCACTTCATCTTTGCCTCTGTGAAGAGAACATGCTTATTCACTCGCGGGTCGTACTTACGAAACTCGAGTTTCTCTGTGATTCTCCGAGGATTCTTTCGCTTAACGGAGAAAAATCCAGTTCCTGCAGCTGAAACCAGCTTGATGAAAATTGATCCACCCTTTGCTTTTCCCATCTATGTTGATTGATGTATCTAGCAAAAGAAAGTGAACAAAAATCGAGTCACAGAACAACTTTAGCCTTGGGTAATATATAAGAAGTTTCATGATATTTGTTGACCATGACAGAATAAGACATTAGTAGTGAGTTCTTACTATTTTGGTATTTGGAAATAAACTAGCAGTCTCAAAACTATCAAAATAGAGTTAAAATGGAAGATACAATGCTTGAGACATCTGCGTCCAAATTCTTGAAAGCAAACAACAAGCATGGGTGTCATTGAAAAAAAACAAAAGCAGCATGGGAAAGGCAAAATTATTTTCACATTCTGTAAATGATTCAACAATTAAAGAAGCATATTTAGACATTAGTTTGGAAAAAAATAAATGAAGAATTTATGAGTATGCATATGATTGCTCAAACAATCCATGCAATATTCATGCTATCCAACTGACACCTTTTGTCACAGGGGAGGCAATCAACATGCAATATTCATGCAATATTCAGTGGTGAGGCAATCAACATGAAACAAATGGTTCCTTCTCAGTAAACTGATTTCATTATCTCATGCTGCCACTATGGCTGCAGGAATTGGTACATGTGAACAATACTACATCAAAAATTAAATATTTCAGTCGTTTCTCACAATTAGTGGAAAGTGATACACACAGACAGGACTGCAATTGTTTAGATTTACAATATGTAAGGATGTCGGAAAAACTAACTGATGAAAAAGAGCAACCAAAGTATGTACTTAAAAATTTTATAGGACAGAACAATTTGTTGTCATTCAAGTTGAGACCTTAATTAATTTGTATATGACAGTACAAGTATTCAAGATATTATGAATCACCAACTTAATTTTTTTTAGAGGGTGAGCCTTGGCAGAATGGTAATATTGCTCCATAGTGATCCAGGCGCCACAGGTTTAAAATATAGAAACAACCTCTCTATATGCAGGGGTAACACTTCATATGTTTGACCTCGAACCCTGCAGTGGCAGGAGTTTCATGCAATAGGATGCCCTTTCACATGTAGGATCCGAGGTAAGCAGTAAAGATCATGGATATGAAACCTAATTGTAACTTCCACTCAATAATTTCAGGATTCACCCCTTGTGACAAGATAGATCCCTTGTCAATTGATTTCATCGTTCTCCACATCAATATTTAAATCCTAGCAGGACGAGGGGCATCCCGACCATCCCGTCCCATTCCTGTAAGGAAATAGGATTGAGAGAATGGTGACATCCTAAAGCTCATCCATGCAGGTAAGAAGAAGAAAGAGAAAAGAAAGAAAGGAAGGGAAGGGAGAAGAAAAGGAAAGAAAGGAAGGGAAGGGAGAACAAAGGAAAGAAATAAGAAGCAAAAAAAAAAAAAAAGAAAGGAAAGAAAGAAGAAGGGAGAGAACAAAGAAAAAGGAAAGCAAGAAAGGAAGGAGGAAGAAAAGAAAGAAGGGAAAAATAAAAGAAGAAAAAACAAACAAACATACAAACAAAAAAAAAAGAAGAGGAGAGAGATGAAGACTACCTATCAAGATGGGATGGGACAACAAGATATCTCGTTCTATGGAGAAACTGGGACACCCCCATCATATGGGATTTAATACCTTGCTATGTACAAAGTCACATGGATAACATTTGTAAGGAATAGGGATTGTGAAGATCAACTTCACAGCATTTCATCTCTCTAAGGAACAACGAATCAATCTAGGACCAATACCCATACTTGGTGAGAGTCTCCATCATGATGATTGGGCTGAAAATCTTATAAAATTAGTGGGTTGAGCTAAGGCTGTATTTTTTTTTTCTTCTTATGGCCTCAAAATTATAGGATTACAAGTTAGGTAGGCCTATAGATTCATAACTACTCAGGAACGGTTTGGGAGTGGGCAAGCCCAAATCCAATAAGGAGCAAAAAAAGATAAAGATCCTTTTTTCTCCCTATGGAATTCGGGCCAGTCCACTCTAAAGTTGTTCCTAAATAGTTATAAATATAGATCTAGCTCAACCTGTAATCCTATGATTTTGCTGATTGTATTGGCCATAATCACAAATCCAATATGATTTTCAACCCAATCATCTAAACAGACCCCAAAAGGGTGGTTTAACACATGAGGCTCCATTTATTACATGTCTGAGATGAGTCACATGTACATAGCCTTCCCCTGCAAGCAGCAAGACTTTCTGTATTTCAAACCCATGAACTCCAAGTCATAATGGAACAGCCTTACTATTGCTCCATGGCTCACCTTCTATGGTTCAAAGTTACATCTAAAACACTCAAACCAACAACCAAATGTTTCAGTTTCGGCCAGTATCCAATTCAGAAAAAGTGGTGCTGTTTTTGGAGTTCTGGCTGAAAGTAACTCTTGGTGCTAACTTTTGTTATCCAACTGGATATACGTGTTGTTACCCTAGTTGTGTGTATATTGTTGACATAGGGTTGGAACATGGGGAATAACATGTGAAAATCCTTTATTTCTTCAAGATATTGGAAGCATTTTCTCTATAGTAGGTTTACGAGTTCCCAAAACGTTAGCAATGATGTGATAATCCGAAAAGATTCAAATGAAAATTAAAGTTTTTGATATAGCTTGCATATTCTAGGTTTCAATTTTACAGACATTCTATTTTTGTATAATATTGTTTTCTTCATAGTTTTTCCTTCATTTTAATTGATAATTTTTTTATTTTTATTAAATCCCCCCCCCCAAAAAAAAAAGCTGAAACTAAAGCAGAATCACCAAGAGTGAAAATATCTGGTCTGGTCAAAATCAGACCCAAGTATTTGAACCTTGCTGTTCAAGGAAAGAATCTATTGACCCAGAACACTATAAATTAAATCAACATTCAGAATACTGATGAATCCAAAAGCATCTATTTGTTCAGAGAGGTAATTCCTTAATTCAAGGGTTCCAAATGATATGACCCAGATAATGGTAAGCGACAAGTTAGAGTATTGTCGCATGTGAGCTCCAATTAATTAGAGCATTTTAAGTCATTAGTAGGTTCATGCAAAAACATTTTTAGATTTTAAAGGAACTCTAATATGTAAACCATAGGCCATGGAATTTATCTTGTCGAGATGCACTGCTCCATAACAAAGATAACACCATTCCATATAGATATTCCTCAAACATATACCTGGTGAGCAGAATAAATTGCTAAATCATGACCATGTGCACTTTGTAGATAACATTAATAAGGTTGTGTTAAAGGAATCTCATTAACAAAATCTTTATTACTTTTGTATATATATCTCAAAGACTACTTCAATGCATCCCAAGCATCAAAAATATCAATCGCAACAAATCTTCACCAATAAAGTTTGATATTTGGAGCATAAGCAACTAAACATCTAGCATACTCATAAGAATATATTATCTCAGTATTCAGAATACCACTGCAATGAGTTTATTTGGATGAAGAAGGATGTTTCTATTTCCCACAAATCATATGAACTGTAAGAATGCTATAAAGATGCATACAATACCATACGTTATTTTATAAAAATCTTAGGATATATAGACACATATTGCTGTACAAATCAATCAGAAAATATATTTATTAGACAATAATTGCAGACTAATGTTCAGATATTTCTTCTGCACCTACCATCTCATCTTCTTCTTCTTCTTCTTCTTTTGAATTCATTTTTGTGCTTGGGATAAAGATTGTGAACTTGATCTATTTTCTAAAAATTAGCAGAAAATTAAAAACAATGAAGATTAAGAAAATGCATATTAAAACTAAAGCTCCTACAGAAAATCATCAGGAGCTATGTTTTTTTTAATCTTGAATTATCTCAAAAATCTTTTCTGGATCCAGCATTTTACATTAGGCTTTTAATTTTTGTCTGAGAATTTTTGTCCTTGTCTCCGTGAAGAATTCAACTAATTCTTATCATCTTTGCTATTTTGGCTACTCTCAAGTTCTATCTAATGCAACTCCAACCAATACATATAGCGTGGCATAAAAGCATCCTAAAACAAATATATTGTTTAAGAAAGATATTTGTCTAACGGTGAGCCATACAGATCCAAGAAGGGAGGGAGTCACAAATAGAAAGATAGCAGATTTCATTTTGCAAGACATAGAATCATGATTCATGCCACTTATGATTTCTAAGCATACATCCTCATGCCCTTTCAGCAAGAAAAAAGGTCAAGATCCTAATCATATGCTAATGCCAAATGAACAAACCAGAAAGCAAAAAAATAAAAAAATCCTGCCTTATGTGACTCGAACTTGGTATAAAAGAACCAAAGTTAGAGATTTTATTCTTATTTGAAAAGAATTCAAGCCATCAAAACTGCAGGACAAGATTATATATAACGAATTAAGGAAAATGCATATACGCAAGCACGCATGTTCCAGTAATTGCATTATAGAGATTTTGATAGCCAAAAAAGAGATGAAAAATATTTTTTTAAATTAATACAAACAGAATTCTCATCCAACAATACTTTATATAATTCCGTCCAAAACTTAAACCCTACTGATCAAATCAATACAAACAGAATTCTCATCCAACAATACTTTATATAATTCCGTCCAAAGCTTAAACCCTACTGCTTGCAGAACCTAAAACTAAAGATGCAGCCTTTACCAACGCTTCAACCGCCGAAGAAGCTAAGCACTGCCCTACAAAATACTCATTAAAATATGCTAGCTTTGATTAACAGGGAAGAAATCAGAAGATCAGCTCTTTCCAAACTAAAAACAAGAGCTTTCTCATAAAACCCCAACTAAAAGCCTCGGGTTTCCATCAAAACCTATATCAATCACCAAATAATGCAACATAAACACTATAAATACTCAGAAACAACGGAGAACATACAAATTACAAAACCACCAGCCCAAATTTCCAACGAGAACAAGGAGGTGGAAGTGAGGTATAGAGAGAGAGAATCGTGATACCAAAAATGGAGGAGATGGAGATTGAGGAGGCGTACCTGATCTTGGTAAGGGTTTCATGAGTTCTACAACTTCCGATCAGTGGGAGTCGACGGCGAGGTGCGGAGTCCTTAGGCGCGGTTTATATCTATGTAGGGCTTCCCTCGACTGCATTTTCGCTAGTGCTAGCCGTGGCCGGAGTAGGGATGGTAACGGGTAGGGTACTCGCAAAATTTTACCTACCCGTATCCGAATCCGTTTACAATCTGACTACCCAAAGCCGATTACGAAATTAACCAAAAATCCCAGACCGCCGGGGACCCGAACCCGCCGGATTAACCCACCATTCATATTCGTATTATAAAGAAGAATCCTGTCGATCAAAAATTCCCAAATCCTACGAAATATCATGCTTCTACCAAGCTTGAGCTCTCAAAACCTCAAGGGACCAACTCACAACGCCACAACTCGCACAAAATCCCATATGCTTGAGAAAAAACCCCCAACCCAGATCTCCGAAAAAGACAATCTATGTGGGAAAGATCTTACCTTTTAATTTTTTCCGTCTTTCCTTGGTTTTCATTGATTTTTCCTATGTTTTTCTTGATTTTTCCTCTGTTTTTTTTTTTCCGTCAGTCTTAATCGGGTGGGAGCCTTGGAGCAGCGGCCGAATAAGGGAGCTTAGACGGCTGCAGATGTTTTTTGTTGGTATTTATATATAAATTGGGATAAATATATTACCAATCAGCTTATGGATTGATCGAACCGTGCCTAATTGGTTAAGGCATCCGTTATCCAACGAGTTGGCGTTCGCTCCCTCCTATGACTAATCCTTATAGGCTCATGGAAAAGAAGAGAAAACGAAAGAGAGAGATCAAACCTCAAGCAACTCCCCACCCTAAAATTAGAAAAATGCTTTAAAATCTTTCTATACAATGTGTCGTCTTCAAACAACCTCCTACCATATAAGAAGATTTATTGTTCTGTATTGCACAATGGCATGTGCCATGTAGCACTGTTGTTTGAACTTCATTTGACATCCTAATTAACAATTATATTGAACAATTATAATGGTTATAGCACTGTTGTTTGAACTTCATTTGACATCCTAATTAACAATTATTATGCCCACTAATATTAATTGCCAGTAATTATCATTGTTTTACCTACTGTTGCGGGGGTGGGGGAGGGGGAGGGGCCTTCTTTCCCTGAAGAGGTACTTTTTGGGCCAAGATCCAGGGGACAAAATCGTACAGCCTAAGCGGCCCTTGAGCCCTCCGTCAAACCCATGCGCGGGCCTGAGCCGAGGATACGTAACAGAGTAGAACAGAAGATCAAATAATATCTCTTGCTGGGACGAGCCCTCCATGCTTATGAGCCTCGGAGTCCCCTAACCACAATAAATGGCACTAGAAGAAGGGACCCTCCAATAACATAGAGTCCCCTAACCAAAGAAACTACTGTTGCAAGGGGTTTAGTCCCACATTGACTATGAGTCAGAGATATTCTATTTTATATGAGATAGGAGACCCTCTCTTCCTCAAGAGATACCTTTTGGGCCAAGGTCCAGAGGGATAAAACTGCACAAGCGAGCCCGAGCCAGAGAAATGTAATAGGCCAAAGTGGATAATATCTCTTGCTGAGATGAGCCCTCCGTCCTTATGAGTCTCAGAGTCCCCTGACCACAACACTTATCATTATCAACATGCCTTGCTATTATAGCTATCCATACAACCTCCCACCAATATCACCCAACACCAACGTCACAGTTGTAACCAATATTATCGGCCCCTCATCGCCGCCATTGTTGTTACCATAATAGTTAGCATTGGAGAATGTGGTCTGAGTTGGAGGAGAGGAGGAGGGACAGATGGTGGCTCAGGCTTGGGGCCATGGCTAATTGCAGTCCGATGGTGGCTGCCCAGATCGGGGGCAGTGAAGGGCTTGAGAAAGAAGGGGGCCAAGTCAACTTAGGCCTCTGGGCTGAAAACAATAGCGACCAACTTGGAAATGAGCCAACTCAGGGTGGCTCGGATCGAGTTGACCTATCTAAGGGATCCGACAGCTAGTGTAAACTAGCCCAGATCGCATGGCAGTGATCTCCCCTTTGACCCAAGCCTGAATCAACAGTCAGATCGAAGGTGAGGGGAAGCTGGAGATTGGTGTGGTGGATGCGGGCTCGAGTTTGGGTGCAACCTGGCACGCCAACAAGTTTGACTTCTTGGTGCAAGGCTCATGCACGAATGGGGAGGAAGGCCCATGCAAGGGCATAGGTGTGGGCTCCTTTGGGCTGTGCTTTGTTATGGCAGACTCGATGGGGGCAGGCTCAGGCTAGCCCTAGCACACCTAGCCTAGTGAGTTTGATGCGAGCCGGATGCCTATGAAGCTGGCAGGTGGGAAAAAGAGCCTAGTAGGTCCAAAAAAAGCCCTACTATGCAGAACAGCGACAAGGGCAAGGCTCTAGCATGCCCAAAGGCCTAGATGGATTTGTTAGCTACATCAGGAGGCCCTAAGGTCTTCATCTTCATTGTTGGGACCCTAGGGGAGGGAGAAATGGACTCACTTCAAGAAGATGCACAAGCGGTTGACCTTGAGGGCCCAAAAGCGGTGGGGCATTCTAAGCAGGGGATGGCGCCTATGATGGAGAGCTACTTGGTGCATATGGAGCCCCCGATGGACGGCCTGGATCATGGTGAGGCAGTAGTCTAACTGAGGCAGGCCATCCAGAGGGAGGAGGGGAGTCCGGCAGCTATGGATCTAATGGTAGTAGGGATGCAAGGTGATACCCAGGCTGAGGGGGATACTGGTGAGGATCCCCTTTCCCGTTAGTTGCCCCAATAGGATTGCTAATTTGGAATACCCAAAGGGTAGGGAAGCTCTCGTTCAGGACGATGTTCAACAAAATTATTCAATAATACTACTCGAATATCTGTGTCCTGCTTGAGACCCATCTGTTGGGGATGAGCCTGGCTTGGGCTAGAAAATGGATCCTGCCAGCATATTGTACTTACACGATGGAGTGCAGGGGTTCGTCCAGGGAGATTATGGTACTGTGGTGATGTTGCTTGATCAGAATGGATGTATTCCATAGATATGAGCAGCAGATAGTATTAGTCATCTCAGAGCAAACCAAAGGCACTTAGCTTCTATCGGGAGTGTATGCAAGCATTGAGTACGGGGAGCGGAGGGTTCTATATTTTGAGATATCCAAGATGATGGTGCTGGACCTACCTTCTCTTATCATTGAAAACTTCAACTGTATTATGGGAGCCCATGAGAACAGGGGTGGGAGGCAGCACACTGATAGTATTGAGGTTGGAGAGCTGAGGGATTTCATTGATGACTTGGGCCTAATTGACCTTGGATATACTGATCCCAGGTTAACTTGGTGCAACAACCGACTCAAGGCAGCTAGGATATGGGAGAGGATTGATCGGGCAATTGCCACAGCTAACTGGTTTCAATAATTTTTTGGCCATCGGGTGTAGCACCTTTTGAGGATCACATTAGACCACTACCCTTTGCTCATCACCATTGATAGCCTACGCTTGCCCGAGGCCCCATTCAGATTTAAAAAGTTTTAGATTTTCTATTCGAGAGCATGGGATCTGATTAGAGAGGTCTGAAAGATGCCGATCTATGGGGATACGAATATCGAATGACTAAAAGGCTTGAGTTGGTGAGGTGCAAGCTCATTCAATGGAACCATTTGAGATTGGCAATATCTTCAAGTGGATTGAGAGAGTGGAGGCAGATATTATGGAGCTTCAGAAGAGAGAAGATTAAGAGGAGAGCCTCCAAAAGTCTGATTTGAGGGAGCTATGATAAAAGCTCTCTGAGCACCATGCTTTGTTGAGACAGCAGGAGATGCTGTGCAAGCAAAAGTTCAAGGTGTAGTGGATTAGGAAGGATGATCAGAATATCAGATTCTTTTATCAGACTATGATGATCTGAAGATCTATCAATCATATCAAGCATTTAAGGGAGAGCGATGGTAAACTGGTAGAGAAGAATGACGAAATCAGGGATCAGTTTCTATAGTTTTTCAGATCAAGGTGAATAGGTTCTAGCCAGTATACAGTATCTCTACTAAGGAGAGTGAGATCCTGACTCATCCGTTATCCCTTAAGGAGGTGCAAGGGGCCCTCTAATCTCTCAGAGAGGATAAAGCCCTGAGATCAAATGATTTTTCTTGTCTTTTCTTCCATCTATACTGACCTATCGTTGGTGGAGCGATGGTTGCAATAGTGCAAGTGGCTCTTAAGTCCAGAGGCATTCCTGATGAGTGGAAGAGGATGCTAATCACCCTCATCCCAAAGAGACCTGATGCGTCGGCCTCAAGGCACTTCAAGCCAATCAAAATTTGCACCACTCTCTATAAAATATGTGTGAGGATGTTGGTTGATCGACTGAAACCGATTATTCATCGCTTGATTAGCTCAAAGTAGAGTGCTTTTGTCAGTGATTATTGTATCACCGATAATATCTTGATCATCTAAGAGTTTATGCATAATCTACGATGTGCCTCAATTCAACAAAGCCAGATGGTAATCAAGCTGGACATGAAGCCAACTTATGACTGGATGTGCTGGTATTTTTTGCATAGGATGCTTCACGAGTTTAGCTTCCAGGACAAATGGATTAAATGGATCATAGACTTTATGGAGGCCTCGACCTTTGCCATCCGGATCAAAGGTGCCCCAACGAACTTCTTCCACTCGATGGGCAAACTTCATCAAGGGTGCCCTCTCTCTCCTTATTTATTTATCTTGTGTACTAATGCTCTGTCTCGTGCTCTTCAGATGATAGTTCAAGGGATGGTGCTGGAGCCCTACTGGCCTGCCCCTGAGATCTAGCCACTCTTGCCTGCTTATTGGTCGAGCGACTATCCTAAACACGAGATGCTTGGTGACTACTGTTGAGGCCTACTGCGGAGCTTCTAGCCAACTCATGAATTTGTAAAGTCTACAGTCACCTTCAGCCTCAAGATGAGGATCCAGATAAGCAAATGATTCAGGACAAGCTTGAGATTCTTAAGCAGACTAAGATCCTGACCTACCTAGAGATTTCTATCATGGGGTGGAGACTATGGAGAGCTGACTACAGGACCATAGAATAGCAGGTACAAGATCACCTCGAGGGCTAACAAGCCAATACCCTATCCACGATGGGGAAGACCACCCTCATGGGATCTATATTGAATTCCATTTCAGTCTATCTCTTAGCGAACATTATTATGCCAAAATCTTATCTTAGGGGCCTGGAACAGTAGTTCTGAAACTTTCTATGAGGTTCTAGATGGAGAATTCATAGAATTCACCTACTCTCTTAAGAGGTCTTCTATCAACTTGTACGAGATGGAGGCCTAGGGATCCAGTCGTTATTGGTTAGAAGAAAGGCTATGATTACCAGACATGCTACTAGATTCCTCATCCAGTCTGATTGTTTGTGGAGTAGGATGATGAGGGCTCGATATGAGGCTTGAAACTAAGGTCCTAGGTCTAGATTATCCATGGCTATTCTTTTATTTAAAGAGAGATTTGCATCCGTGCTCTAGAAGTGATGGCCTAGGTTAGTTGGCTGATCGAAGGTGGGATGTTGGTTGATGTATGTCAGAATGCTTGATCTCCAGCTTATCCCTCTCTCGCTAGCCAACCGACATCAACATGGAGGTGAACGACCACCTACAAGTTTGTGATTTGATCACCACCGACGATAGGGGTTGGAGGGCCTAGGATGTTATCCATCTCTTGATAGTTAGCTTGCTTATATTATTCTTGTCATCCCGATCCCTGCCTATCGGAGCCATGACTTAAGGGTGTGGAGTCGGTCTTACTGCCCTAAGGTCCCCACTAGGGATCTCATTAATATAAGCAGGCTAGCATCTGAGAGGAGGATCGAGGTTGCTTGGATCTAGAGAGTGACTGTCCACCTTAGGATCAAACTTTTCCTCTAGAAGGTTGCCTGAGATTAAGAATGCAAATGAGTCGAGTCGGACTGGATCATGAGTGAATCCGATCCGACTCGATTCCTTGATCGAATCCTAATATTAGACCCAGACCCAACCCAATAGAAGATCAGATGAGATCGGGTTGGATCCATGTCAAAAATTTATCCCATTGGATTATTTGGGTCGGATCAGATCCATATATAATCTAGTCCCAACCTAAAAATTTGAATCTAATTTGGATCCAAATCTAAGTCGGATCTGATTCATATAATAATAAGCCAATATATGAGAAGTTATGATAAAAAAAATTAACATTACTTTGCCTTGACTATTATTTTATAAGCAATCCATAATTTTTAACTACTAGAGCTCAAACATTATTTAAAAAAACTTAAGTACAAATTCTACAGATAAACAAACGCCATAAAATGTCATAATGACTTTGATACATTGTTATCAAACTAACTAATATATAGTCATAATCCAAAGAAAAAAATGAATATAGAAACCAACTCGAAGATCATATTTAGCTCTCTGCAACATCTCTATCTTTTCTTAACAATCGAAATATTCTGTCCACTTTTGGTATAGTATTTGTTCCGTAAGCCAGGTAAATAATCATAACAAACAAATACTTGATGGCCTTCGCCTTGATAGCATATACAAATGGGTCGGGTCAGATTGGGTCCGAATTTAGTAAACCCAGATCTGACTCGAAAAATCGAATGGATCCAATTTCAGAACCCAACCTGGTCCCATGGGTCCTTTTAGAATGAGTTAGATCGGGTCTAAACAGATTAAGCTAGGTCGGGTCATTGGTCAACCCAACCCATTTGCAGCCTTACATGGGATCATTTGTCGACTCATTCTACTCAGGGATAGAGGTATGGATCTTTCGGCTGGCTTTTTGATTTGTGGGCTGAAGGATGAGTCAATGGAGCATGCCCTACTTAGTTGCCCAAGGGTGGTGTTTGATTTAGGAGATGGCTGGTGGTCAAGATTGGGGGGCGAGTTTTGGCTCTTGACTTTTTTCCTTTTTGGATGCGATCTGTCAGAGTGTGATTGTAGGAGCGCCGCTCCCTCGGGATGGTATGATGGCATAGCATACATTGCCTACCGATTTGGCTATCCAGAAACGGCCTAATCGTTGAAGCTGAGGTTGTGCCTGTGCATTGAGTTATGAAAAGAGCTTGCTATTTAGCTGAAAAGTACAATCATCTTGACACTGTCGATATGTTCCTTATCACCTTGAGATCCTGAGACTCTCCTGCTGCACCTACAGTGATCCAAAAGATTTTTTTTATTTTCTAAAAG
>NC_025996.2:53108537-53112349 GCF_000442705.2 Elaeis guineensis | reverse complement strand
GTCTCCTAAAGCACATGACAGACATCCATAGCAACGACGTCACACTAGACTTTGTCGTAGTACTTCTACTCAATTGAAAACAATACCAAGCAACGATTACCGACAACCATCTCACTTCCCTTGTGGAACTAGGATAGCTTGTACAGATGAGGATACTTCTCAGTGGTTAGGTTCAGCTTTGTGACTGCCTCCAGAAAGATGATGTTTTTATAGCTCCCTCTATCAATAATAACTTGCAAATCTTCTTCTCGATTGTATAGCACATATGAAAGATATTGATCCACCCCTAATCTTCTTCCTCCTTTGGAGCAAGCTGGCTCTTTCGAACTATTAGAGCCATGCCTCTATCTCCAAATAGCATGGAATCATCCTCCTCCTCTCCTCCTTCATCATAGACAGCTTCTTGGTCCTCCTTAGATGGTTCTCCTTCTTCAATTAGCAGCTATTTCATGGATCGTCTAGTAGATTTTTTACAGGGTGGGAGGCAGCACACTTGATAGTATTGGGGTCGAAGAGCTGAGGGATTTCATTGATGACTTGGGCCTAATTGACCTTGGATATACTGATCCCAGGTTCACTTGGTGCAACAACCGACTCAAGGCAGCTAGGATATGGGAGAGGATTGATCGGGCAATTGCCACTGCTAACTGGTTTCAATAATTTTTGGCCATCGGGTGTAGCACCTTTTGAGGATCACATTAGACCACTACCCTTTGCTCATCACCATTGATAGCCTACGCTTGCCTGAGGCCCCATTCAAATTTAAAAAGTTTTAGATTTCTATTCGAGAGCATGGGATCTGATTAGAGAGGTCTGAAAGATGCCGATCTATGGGGATACGAATATCGAATGACTAAAAGGCTTGAGTTGGTGAGGTGCAAGCTCATTCAATGGAACCATTTGAGATTGGCAATATCTTCAAGTGGATTGAGAGAGTGGAGGCAGATATTATGGAGCTTTAGAAGAGAGAGGATTAAGAGGGGAGCCTCCAAAAGTCTGATTTGAGGGAGCTATGATAAAAGCTCTCTGAGCACCATGCTTTGTTGAGACAGCAGGAGATGCTGTGCAAGCAAAAGTTCAAGGTGTAGTGGATTAGGAAGGATGATCAGAATATCAGATTCTTTTATCAGACTATGATGATCTGAAGATCTACCAATCATCATCAAGGCATTTAAGGGAGAGCGATGGTAAACTGGTAGAGAAGAATGATGAAATCAGGGATCAGTTTCTATAGTTTTTCAATCAAGGTGAATAGGTTCTAGCCAGTATACAGTATCTCTACTAAGGAGAGTGAGATCCTGACTCATCCGTTATCCCTTAAGGAGGTGGCAAGGGGCCCTCTAATCTCTCAGAGAGGATAAAGCCCTGAGATCAGATGATTTTCTTGTCTTTTCTTCCATCTATACTGACCTATCGTTGGTGGAGCGATGGTTGCAATAGTGCAAGTGGCTCTTAAGTCCAGAGGCATTCCTGATGAGTGGAAGAGGATGCTAATCACCCTCATCCCAAAGAGACCTGATGCGTCGGCCTCAAGGACACTTCAAGCCAATCAAAAATTTGCACCACTCTCTATAAAATATGTGCGAGGATGTTGGTTGATCGACTGAAACCGATTATTCATCGCTTGATTAGCTCAAAGTAGAGTGATTTTGTCAGTGATTATTGTATCACCGATAATATCTTGATCATCTAAGAGTTTATGCATAATCTACGATGTGCCTCAATTCAACAGAGCCTGATGGTAATCAAGCTGGACATGAAGCCAACTTATGACTGGATGTGCTGGTATTTTCTGCATAGGATGCTTCACGAGTTTAGCTTCCAGGACAAATGGATTAAATGGATCATAGACTTTATGGAGGCCTCGACCTTTGCCATCCGGATCAAAGGTGCCCCAACGAACTTCTTCTACTCGATGGGCAAACTTCATCAAGGGTGCCCTCTCTCTCCTTATTTATTTATCTTGTGTACTAATGCTCTGTCTCGTGCTCTTCAGATGATGGTTCAAGGGATGGTGCTGGAGCCCTACTGGCCTGCCCCTGAGATCTAGCCACTCTTGCCTGCTTATTGGTCGAGCGACTATCCTAAACACGAGATGCTTGGTGACTACTGTTGAGGCCTACTGCGGAGCTTCTGCCAGCTCATGAATTTGTAAAAGTCTACAGTCACCTTCAGCCTCAAGATGAGGATCCAGATAAAGCAAATGATTCAGGACAAGCTTGAGATTCTTAAGCAGACTAAGATCCTGACCTACCTAGAGATTTCTATCATGGGGTAGAGACTATGGAGAGCTAACTACAGGACCATAGAATAGCAGGTCCAAGATCACCTCGAGGGCTAACAAGCCAATACCCTATCCACGATGGGGAAGACCACCCTCATGGGATCTACATTGAATTCCATTTCAGTCTATCTCTTAGCGAACATTATTATGCCAAAATCTTATCTTAGGGGCCTGGAGCAGTAGTTCTGAAACTTTCTATGAGGTTCTAGATGGAGAATTCATAGAATTCACCTACTCTCTTAAGAGGTCTTCTATCAACTGGTACGAGATGGAGGCCTAGGGATCCAGTCGTTATTGGTTAGAAGAAAGGCTATGATTACCAGACATGCTACTAGATTCCTCATCCAGTCTGATTGTTTGTGGAGTAGGATGATGAGGGCTCGATATGAGGCTTGAAACTAAGGTCCTAGGTCTAGATTATCCATGGCTATTCTTTATTTAAAGGAAGATTTGCATCCGTGCTCTAGAAGTGATGGCCTAGGTTAGTTGGCTGATCGAAGGTGGGATGTTGGTTGATGTATGTCAGGATGCTTGATCTCCAGCTTATCCCTCTCTCGCTAGCCAACCGACATCAACATGGAGGTGAACGACCACCTACAAGTTTGTGATTTGATCACCACCGACGATAGGGGTTGGAGGGCCTAGGATGTTATCCATCTCTTGATAGTTAGCTTGCTTATAGTATTCTTGTCATCCCGATCCCTGCCTATCGGAGCTATGACTTAAGGGTGTGGAGTCGGTCTTACTGCCCTAAGGTCCCCACTAGGGATCTTGTTAATATAAGCAGGCTAGCATCTGAGAGGAGGATCGAGCTTGCTTGGATCTAGAGAGTGACTGTCCACCTTAGGATCAAACTTTTCCTCTAGAAGGTTGCCTGAGATTAAGAATGCAAATGAGTCGAGTCGGACTGGATCATGAGTGAATCCGATCCGACTCGATTCCTTGATCGAATCCTAATATTAGACCCAGACCCAACCCAATAGAAGATCAGATGAGATCGGGTTGGATCCATGTCAAAAATTTTATCCCATTGGATTATTTGGGTCGGATCAGATTCATATATAATCTAGTCCCAACCTAAAAAATTTGAATCTAATTTGGATCCAAATCTAAGTCGGATCTGATTCATATAATAATAAGCCAATATATGAGAAGTTATGATAAAAAAAAATTAACATTACTTTGCCTTGACTATTATTTTATAAGCAATCCATAATTTTTAACTACTAGAGCTCAAACATTATTTAAAAAAACTTAAGTACAAAATTCTACAGATAAACAAACGCCATAAAATGTCATAATGACTTCGATACATTGTTATCAAACTAACTAATATATAGCCATAATCCAAAGAAAAAAATGAATATAGAAACCAACTCGAAGATCATATTTAGCTCTCTGCAACATCTCTATCTTTTCTTAACAATCGAAATATTCTGTCCACTTTTGGTATAGTATTTGTTCCGTAAGCTAGGTAAATAAATCATAACAAACAAATACTTGATGACCTTCACCTTGATAGCATATA
>NC_025996.2:53041037-53103537 GCF_000442705.2 Elaeis guineensis | reverse complement strand
ATCCAAATAATCAAGGATCAACCTTCTACTCTCACTCTCCTAATCCCTTTAACTATGGGCACGATCGGTTTGTGCCTGACCCTGAAAGAGATAAGATTCCTAACTATGTCCCACTGTCAGTTTGCACTGGCCTGAGGATCATGCACCAATCGTTGTTGGGTGGCCTTATCCACTCGACAACGAAGATCGGGCAAGGGTTCGAGATCTCCTATTTCGATCTTATTTTTTTTTTCAAATTTTACTAATAAAGTCGGTAGTAGATCTATCGACTTCGAAAAAGAAGGGCCCAAATGGACTGGATTTCACATTCTCCTCTTTTCTAAAAAATTTCATCTTTGAAATTTAAGAAATCTTGATCTTTCAAAATTAAAATTGAACATAAGATCATACTACTCAAATATTTGCAAAATAACTCTATCACTCAGATCAAGAAAACAATGCTCATATACATTTCTATACTACAGCACAGACTCATTTTAAGATTGCTTCACAACTTGAAACCTCTGCACCACTTAAGAATTTTGCCCCTTAAGTGAGATATAATTCAAGATCCTATGTCTCCTCAATGCGATAACTAGATTTGAATCAATTATTATAAGTTTTCTACCATATTTATGATTAAGATATAGGCTAACAAGATTATCACTAACTAAGTAATCGAGAGTCTGAGATCGAAATTATGCACATTCATTAGATTGGGATCAATTAAATGCAAAAACTTGACAGTAAGATAGATTATTAAAATTAATTGTATTTTGAAATAGAGCTTCAAAAAGATTCCACACAAACAATATAATGGAGTTTTGATCCCATAAAAGATAATGATTAATTTTGATTCGGGTCTAATTATTTGATGGCTAAGAAGGTGATCAAAATTCTATTATAAAGTATGCAAATGTTCAATATTAAATCATAAAACAAGTCTAAGAAAATAAGGTACTTGATGGCATGATTTCCATGTTGAAGTTGAGATTGCAAGGAGAGAATGAACAATGCATGATTGATTCGGATACTTAATAAATTAGATTAAATTAAATCAATAATCAAATAATCCTAGCATGAAATGCTCAAAGTCTCCTTAGTGCAGCCCACAATCATTGTACCTATCCATAAGAATAACATAGCCATATCACGATTAGCTTAAAAGTTATTTTTTTATTGAAAAAATGAATCTTCCATCATATATTATTTTCATCCACAATCAATATTTTTTATTAGATTTTTAATGACTCAAGCCACCACACTTCCGCAATGCACTCCGATCAATATTCTCTGAAATTTCTTAATAATCTTAGATCAAAAATTTTTATAAAATCTAAGTAAAGATTTTTTCTTTTTTCCTTTCTTTCCAAATACATTGGACCCTAATTGACCCTAAATGTAATTGCCATAAAAGTTATTATATTTCTGATCCAATCCTAGATTACCTCAATAATTCAATCAGACAATTCAAAATTACTCTATCTTTTCAGGAATACCATTTTTATACTTCAATAAATTACAGGATTTCAAATTAACTTCCTTATAAAGCATACTCTACCCACTAGAATCTTCTATTCTAGGTCAAACCTTTTAACCTTCTCTCCCTCCCTTCTTTTTTTTTTAAAAAAAATTCTACCAACATTTCAAAAATGGTGATGTAAAATCCACAATCAATTTATAAACCTAATTTTTTTATCTTCAAAAATAATTTACACAGAAACCTAGTAATCTAGTTCAAGCGTGCACTAAAAACTCCACCATGATATAGACTCTACAATTTCATAATGAAATCAATTCCAATTTCAAAATTATCTCACTTATGAGCATAATAAATTCTCTAGATTTTTTTTCTAGGTTAAACTCATTTAAGCTTCTCAAGTCTCTATACATATATTTTTAAAAGAATCAACATGAAATTCCACTAGCACTTCAATAATGGTTGTACAAGATCCATGATCATCTTATAAATCCTATTTTCAACTTCAAAATAATTCATCACAAAAATCTAGCAATCTAATTTTAAGATTTTGTAGAAACTCCAAGACATAAGCTCTCATGATTTCACCACAAGATCGATTTCACTAATGAGAAAAGAATACTTCTATTTGTAATATTGCAATCATATGATCTTGAAAATCTGCTAGAGTATCATAATTAGAGAGAATAGTCAACTTTAACTTGCAAGGTCCATTGAACACATCAAGTAAAGAAATTATTCAAGATAATTGTTTATGCTTTTAATTAACTTCATTCCATTTCAACTTTCTCAACAAGAGAAGTGAGTTCTTCCAATTCCCACCAATTTCCAAATCACATCCAAAATCTGCTATTTTCTTTTTAAGGTAATCAAATTCTAACACATTCCACCTTCATAACAATATTAGATTTCCAAAATAAATTAAATACTAACATAAAATAATATTACTTCAAATATATCTCTATATGTTAGTTGTTTAGCCCTTGATTACATTCCTCTTGAACTAGACTTTATGCAGTTAATTAGAATTTTATCAATGTAAACCCTCTATGCCTATCCTAAGCAAAGTCTTATATAAAATATAGACATTATGAGATAATTCATTGGACTTCTAGTATCAGTAATTATTTCAAGATATCAATCAGACGCTTAAGTTCTATCTCACTCTCATTACGAATCTAAAATCTAAGATCTTAAACCTAAGCTTTGATACCATTCTGTCATACTCCAAATCCAATATCCGAATCAGACACATGATGGCTGCACACTCCTTAGAGCAAAGTCCTAAAGAATGTACAAGGTCTACCTTTAAATCAATATATTAATCCAACTCAGGCAGTGGTTTATGCAAATCTACTAATTTTTATTCAAAATAAATTCTTCAAGGCTAATAAAATACAAAGATCCAACGAAGGTCCAAAATAATTTTTATTTAAAAATAGCTAAGCAAAAACACCTAAAATTCTATGCTCCTCATTGATTAGTCCTAAGTCACACAGAATCTTTTAGATCTAAAAAAATGGAAAAGAAAAAAAGGAGTGAGCTTTATAAGCACCTCTAATTCAAATAAGTATTTATCCAGAAAATACTTTTCAAATTTGTATGATCTTTCAATAAAAAGATTTCTATAAATATAGAAGCATGCCATATTAATCAACATGAAATTTAAAAAAATATACAACTATTCGAGGTAGATTACCTAAATAATCAAGGATCGACCTTCCACTCTCACTCTCTTAGTTCCTCTAACTATGGCCATGATCGACCCATGGCTAGTTCTGAAAGAGATTAGATTCCTGACTATAACATACCATCTATCGATCATGTACCAGTGATCACCCCACTGGAAGCTCGAAAGAAAATCTAGCTTTGATATCACATGGATAAATATGCTCTTATCAATAAGTGCCAACGATTCGTCCTGTCTAGCTAGGTCTGAAAAAAAAAACTAACTCTTGACTACAACACATCATCCATCGGTATGCGCCAATGATCGCCCCACTGGAGGTCCAAAAGGCGACTAGATTCTAAATTTGTGTGATCATAGTCAGATTAGAGAGTAGTAAAATCGATATACAATATATTTTAATGCAAATAAATACAATTCACTTTCTATTAAAACATACATATGTGATCAAATATTTCACAGTTCATTTTTATGTAGGACATATAAGATAATTAATTTGTGTGATCATAGTCAGATTAGAGAGTAGTAAAATCGATATACAATATATTTTAATGCAAATAAATACAATTCACTTTCTATTAAAACATACATATGTGATCAAATATTTCACAGTTCATTTTTATGTAGGACATATAAGATAATTAATTTAAACAGAATATCATAGCGATAGATAAATACAGGAATCAAATAAAATATATTAAGAGTAGAGGTAACTTACAGATCTTGTCTTATATCTTTGTGAAACTTCACCAATTTTGAAACCAAAATCTGATTGCAGAGAAATTGGATCATGACCACACTTCCTCAAGATTTGAATCTATGGTTCCATCGGATCAAAAAAAAAAATTAATTCAAATCTAATCATCAATTAAAGAAAATTTGGACTAATTAAAGTGATTAGGCTTGGTTCAGGTGAATCGATAGGGATAGAAAATAAAGAGCGAAAATCACTCAAGGTTAGTGTGGGCGCTTGACCTGTCAGCGATCATGATATTCAGAGAGAGATAAAACATTGAAAAATGGCCTTATTTTAATAATTAAATACTGGAGAAAATGGGAAAATAGAGGGAAAAGAAGGAAAGGGAGATCACTAGTAATCGTCAGGGATGGCGGGTCTTGAACCATGGCAATGGTTTTTCGATGCTTCAAGGGGCACAAAATTGGGTTAAAAATAGAGCAGAGAGAGAGAAGAGGCTTTCGGGTGGCCTTGCTCAAGCTAGGGGGATTCATCAACTGTCAAAGAGGAGAAGGGAGGAAAGAGGGGTTGGGGGCTACTCGATGATGTCAGAATTAAGCAGAGGAGAAGGGGGGTTTAAAAAGAAGAGGTCATGAAAGGATAAGGCCGGCCTAACGCCGATCATTCACCAATTATGTCGGCCCCCAATGGCCGCTGGCATTTCACACCATCCCGAAGATCACATGCCAGCTACTGTTAGGCATCCTTATCCACTTGACGATGGGGATCAAAATCCCTTGTATCGATCCTAATTTTTTTTTTTCAAATTTTACCAATGAAGTCGGCAATAGATCTGCCGACTTCGAAAAAGAAGGGCCACATGGGTTGGGTTTCGCAATAGGAATGCATGGTTAAGGATATTTAAACGTAAAATTCTTTTTGCACCGTAGGCGGTGTAGAAAATCTAACGTGGAGTGCACCATCTCGTCCGATTGATCCACGTAGTCATAATTTTTCAATATGTATTTAATGCCTGTAGGTTGATTTTTTTATTTAAAAATTTTACATGATGAAAATGTTCTTATCCTTTGAAAAAATTATGACATTCTATATCCATATTATGACATCCTACGTCCATAATATGCACAAGATGTCATAATTTTTTTTCTAAAGAATAAAGATATTTCCATCATTTAAGATTTTCAAACAAAAAAATCGATCTGCAGGCATTAAATGTGCATTGAAAAATGGTTGAACAAAAATATCTTTCTTATATTATGATATTCTAGGCCATATTATGACATCTTGGATTATATTATGTCATAAGATATTATATTTTTTTAAAAAAAATAGAGATATTTTTGTCATATAAAATTTTTAAACAAAAAAATTGATCTGCAGATATTAAATATGTATTGCAAAGTGATCACTGTATGGATCAATTGGATGAGACAGCATACTCTATGTCGGATTTTCTGCACCACCCATAGTGTACAAAGAATTTCTCTATTTAAAATTATAGTTTACATACAAAAGAGGCATTAATAGAATGTTTGCGGGAGAGGGGTGTTTTTCTAGAAAGCAGAGAAGATATCACTCATCAAGTGGATGACATGAAAGCTGTAGAGAGTTCTCGAAGTCCATCAAGTTCACATTATAACCGAAAAAAAGAGAGTACTATTGCATGTTTACAACGTGATAGAAGTAGGGGTGTAATTCGGTGCGGTTCAAACCGAACCACACTGAATTATACCAAATCAAAAAAAATTAAATAAAAAAATGACACTAAATCAAATCTGAAATAAATAAAAATCAAGCCACACCAAATTGACTTATTCGATTCGGTTTGGTGCAGTTTATTCGGTTTCACCATTCTCTCTTTTTGGGCCGCTCTCTCTTCTTCGTGCTTTCCGATCTAAGCTGGATTGTTCTCTCCCGACCACCTCTCTCCAAGACCGTCGACATCGAAGCATGTTTAGAGCTCGGGTGCCATCCTCCAATGCCGATCGAAGTTCGGCTGGAGTGTCTGGCGGGGAGAGGTGGCTAGCCACCCGTCTGAGAGGAGCTCGGAGTCGGGCTCCCGTAGGAGTCCGGATGAAGTCTTTTTGCAGCCGGAGTTGGGGATGAGACCCGGCTCCCGTAGGAGTCCGGATGGAGTCTACCTGCAATTGGGGTCGTGGGCGAAGTCCGGCTCCCGTAGGAGTCCGGATGAAGTCTACCTGCAATTGCAGTTGAGGGTGAAATCCGGCTCCCGTAGGAGTCCGGACGAAGTTTACTTGCAATTGGGATCGCGGGTGGAGTCCGGCTCCCGTAGGAGTCCGGACGGAGTCTGCCTGCAGTTGAAGCTGTGGGGATGAGGTCCGACTCCCGTAGGAGCCCGAGTGGAGTCTTCCTGCAATTAAAGTCAGGTGCGAAGTCCGGCTCCCGTAGGAGTCTGGACGGAGTCTACCTGCAATTGGGGTCGTGGGCGAAGTCCGGCTCCCGTAGGAGTCCGGACGGAGTCTTCCCGTAGTCGGAGCTGGGGACGGAGCCCGGCTCCCATGGGAGTCTGGGCGAAGCCTTCCAGCAGTTGAGGTCGAGGACGGAGCCCGGCTCCCATGGGAGTCCGGGTGAAGCCTTCCAGCAGTTAAGATTGGGGATGAAGTCCGGCTCCCGTAGGAGTCTGGACTAAGTCTGCCTGTAGCTGGAGTCGGAGACGAGATCTGGCTCCTATAGGAGTTCGGTCGAAGTCCACCTGCAATCAAGGTCAGGGATGAAGTCTGGCTCCTGTAGGAGCCCGGACGAAGTTTACCTGTAAGTGAAGTCATGGGCGGAGCTCGACTCCCATAGGAGTCCGGGCGAAGCCTTCCCGCAGTCGAGGTCGAGGACGGAGCCCGGCTCCCATGGGAGTTCGGGTGAAGCCTTTCAGCAGTTGAGGTTGGGGACGAAGTCTGGCTCCCGTAGGAGTCCAGACTAAGTCTGCCTATAGCTGGAGTCAGAGACGAGATCTGGTTCCCGTAGGAGTCTGGTCGAAGTCCACCAGCAATCAAGGTCAGGGACGAAGTCCGGCTCCCGTAGGAGTTCAGACGGAGTTTACCTGTAAGTGAAGTTGTGGGCGGAGCTCGACTCCCGTAGGAGTCCGGGCGAAGCCTTCCCACAGTCGAGGTCGAGGACGGAGCCCGACTCCCATGGGAGTCCGGGTGAAGCCTTCCAGCAGTTGAGGTTGGGGACGAAGTCTGGCTCCCGTAGGAGTCCGGACTAAGTCTGCCTGTAGCTGGAGTCGGAGATGAGATCTGGCTCCCGTAGGAGGCCGGTCGAAGTCCATCTGCAATCAAGGTCAGGGACGAAGTCCGGTTCCCGTAGGAGTCCGGACGGAGTTTACCTGTAAGTGAAGTCGTGGGCGGAGCTCGGCTCCCATAGGAGTCCGGGCGAAGCCTTCCTGCAGTCGAGGTCGAGGATGGAGCCCGACTCCCATGGGAGTCCGGGTGAAGCCTTCCAGCAGTTGAGGTTGGGGGCGAAGTCTGGCTCCCGTAGGAGTCTGGACTAAGTCTGCCTATAGCTGGAGTTAGAGACAAAATCTGGCTCCCGTAGGAGTCCGGTCGAAGTCCATTTGCAATCAAGGTCAGGGATGAAGTCTGGCTCCCGTAGGAGTCCGGACGGAGTTTACCTGTAAGTGAAGTCATAGGCGGAACTCGTTTCCCGTAGGAGTCCGGGCGAAGCCTTCCAGCAGTTGAGGTTGGGGAGGAAGTTCGGCTCCCGTAAGAGTCCGGATGAAGCCTTTCAGCAGTTGAGGTTGGGGACGAAGTCCAGCTCTCGTAGGAGTCTGGACTAAGTCCGCCTGTAACTGGAGTCGGAGACAAGATCTGGTTCCCGTAGGAGTCCGATCGATGTCCACCTGCAATCAAGGTCAGGGACGAAGTCCGGCTCCCGTAGGAGTCCGGATGGAGTTTACCTGTAAGTGAAGTTGTGGGCGGAGCTCGGCTCCCGTAGGAGTCCGGGCGAAGCCTTCCCGCAGTCGAGGTCGAGGACGGAGCCCGGCTCCCATGAGAGTCCGGGTGAAGCCTTCCAGCAGTTGAAGTTGGGGATGAAGTCTGGCTCCCGTAGGAGTCCGGACTAAGTCTGCCTGTAGCTGGATTCGGAGACGAGATCTGGCTCCCGTAGGATTCCGGTCGAAGTCCATCTGCAATCAAGGTCAGGGATAAAGTCCGACTCCCGTAGGAGTCCGGACGGAGTTTACCTGTAAGTGAAGTCATGGCCGGAGCTCGGCTCCCATAGGAGTCCGGGCGAAGCCTTCCCGCAGTCGAGGTCGAGGACGGAGCCCGGCTCCCATGGGAGTCTGGGCGAAGCCTTCCAGCAGTTGAGGTTGGGGGCGAAGTCCGGCTCCCATAGGAGTCCGGACTAAGTCTGCCTGTAGCTGGAGTCGGAGACGAAATCTGGCTCCCGTAGGAGTCCGATCGAACTCCATCTGCAATCAAGGTCAGGGACGAAGTCCGGCTCCCGTAGGAGTCCGAACGGAGTTTACCTGTAAGTGAAGTCGTGGGTGGAACTCGGCTCCCGTAGGAGTCCGGGCGAAGCCTTCCAGCAGTTGAGGTTCGGGATGAAGTCCGACTCCCGTAGGAGTCCGGATGAAGCCTTTCAGCAGTTGAGGTTGGAGACGAAGTCCGGCTCCCGTAGGAGTCCGGACTAAGTCTGCCTATAGTTGGAGTTGGAGACGAGATCTGGCTCCCGTAGGAGTCCGGTCGAAGCTTGTCAGCTGGATCCCCGGAGGGTCACCCCCGTGCCGAACTTCGGCTGGGGGGTATTTTATACCCAACACCCATCTTGATGAAATTTTTGGTTACTCAAAATATCATATTCTGAATATGATTTCTTGATCTTTCAAGTTGCGTTGAATTTCAAGTCAAAAGTTTACTTTTCTAAGTGGATCAAAAGTATTTTGATATTGTTATTAAATTAAAAAAATTTTATTTTATCAGAGTATGATATACAGGTTATGATGAAATCTTTAATAATTCATATTACTATCTTTGGATTAGATTTTTTTTTTAATTTTTTTTATGATTATTGAAGATGGTGAAGTATATTAATTATTCAAGTCAAAGTTTGGATTTTTTTTTTTAATTGAACTAAGACATCTTGCTAGTGTTAAATTTTGAATGACTTATACAAGGGACAAGATTTTGTATGGATTTATTGATTAATATTAAGGGTTGTGATGAAGGGAGCTCTATAAGAAATAATCAAGTTGATTCTACTTAAGAATGTTGGCTTGAGTTCTTCTAGTTTGTCAAGTTAGAATTAATTCTTTTAAAAAAGAAGTTGATTTAGAAATTATCTAAATAATTGTAAGGTAAATCTAAGATTAACTCCAATTGATTCTAGATATGTTGGATTCTTGAAGAGTGATGAAACTTATGCAATGATTTCAAACATAGGAAGTGGATCAAGATTTAATTTTTATATGCTATACCCAAAGGTAGTAAAGATAAAGAAACTTAAAATTTTGCCTTAAGTCTTATATGAAATTTGAAGGTTGGATCTATCCTGGATTGATCTAACATATAAGGATATTTTTATCTTTGATAGACTTATATAATTTGATAAATTAAGATCAGAATGCGCAGCAAAAGCATGGTGGATTAAATTGATTAGAAATATTAATCTTTTAAATCAAAAGATATTATGATGAAATACATTAGTTGCAAATAAGGAAGAATTTTATTAATAATGAAAGGATGCTATAAATTTTGATCTAATCTGATCATAGTTGGATAATTTTTGTCAGTAGGTTGCTTCGTTGTAGACAATACCAAGAAATTCTAGATATCTCAAGTTTATTAACAGCTTGATAGTTCTGATATTAGTTCAAACTTAGAATGTCCTGTCATAGATCTCATATTTTTTTAAAAAAATTTAATATTGTTACTTGGACTGATATAAAAGATTGAGGTTTTCTTAAGATGAGAGTCTACATATAAAATTTGTTGGAAGGTCAAGAGGAGAAAGAAATCGATGATTATAAACAGTGCCCGATGTTTGGCCTTTATTTATTTTTCTATCATAGGCAGTCTGAGATAATTATGAATTTCAAGTGGAATGTATTAGATAAATAATGGTGGTATATTAATACAAGTCCAAAATGTTACAGTTCTTCAAAAAGTTGAGAAATCAATAAGAGAAGATAAATTTAAAATTTCAAATAATTTTTGTTATAACAAGATCATGAGAAATTAATAATATATAAGATATTATCGTAAGCTTGAGAATGACATGAAGAATGGATACTTTGAAATATGTATCTCGAACAACATAACTTAATTTCGATGACGAAATTATTTGAAGGGGAGGAGAATGTAACACCCCGGCCCATTTGGGCCCTGGACCAAGCCCAAAAGCTCAAAGCCCATATATATAAAAAAAATGGAATGAAGAAGACTCCTGCTGGGAGTCTTCTTCCACCCAAATCATCGGAGGAGAAGTTGAATCTGAGGGGGATTCGACCTCCCCTCCACTCTATAAGACCTCTCTCTCTCCCTCCTAAACAAACCATGATGATCACCGGTCTCTCTCTCTCCTTTCTCCTTATTTTCTCCAATTGAAGTCAAGACCTCCCGTACTCGTGCTTGCCGAAAATTAGAGCCGACGATGCTGTTAAAGCTTGAGGTAAACTCTTTTCCTCCTTTCTCTCTTCCTTCCCCTCCTTTCCATGGCCTCGTGCACCCTCGTCGGCCTTCGGGATCGTCGGAAAATCCATAAAAAGGGTGAATCCTGTTTTGCTCTGTTTTGGCCGGATCCTTTTCTCTCTTTTTCGGCCACCGACACCGTCGGTTGTGGTGTCTCATTCCTAGGATAGGATCCTCATCCCTTTATCTCTCTTCTCTGAAGGTATTGGCCACCGGTGACCGGCCAATGATCGAAAAACAAAAAAAAAAGTGACAGTTCTCTGTTTTTCCGATCTCTTCTTGATTTCTCACCGGTCGAACCTTGCCGCCGGCCATCCCTTGCTCCACTGCCACCTTCACCTGCTGTCGGACCTCCGACGAAGCCGTCGCCCTCATCGGAGCCAAGCTGGAGCCCCTCGTCCGTCCCCTGTTTCGGCCCAAGGGAGGCCGTGGGAAGAAAAGGAAAAAGAAAGAAGAAGGAAAAGAAAAAGAAAAAGAAAAAGAAGAGAAAAATAAAAAGAGAAAGAGAAAAATAAAAAAAAATAAAAAAAATAAAAGAAGAAGAGAGAGAAATTTTTTCTCTCTCCTCTCCCTCCTTTCTCTCTCTTTCCTCTCCCCTCTCTCTATATTCTCTCTATATTTTCTCTCTCTAGATTCTCTCTCTAGACCTTTCTCTCTCTTTATGGATTTTATCTCTCGTATCTTTCTCTCTCTGATTTCATCACGAATCTTAAGATAAAATTGATATAAAAATATGATGATCTGAGATTGCTTCGAAATTCGTGTAGTAGATTAGATTCCGATCCGATCTTTATTCAAAATTGATAACATCAATCATGGTTAATCCATATTAAGTCACCATGATATGATCTTTGATGATCTCGATCATGATTGCCTCATCTGAAGGATACAAAAATTTTTTCTCTCTATTTTCTCTCTCCACTTTCTCTCTCCACTTTCTCTCTCTAGAATTTTCTCTCTCTTCATGAATTTTTTCTCTCTAGAAGTCTTATGGATCAGTGGAGGATCCAGATACTTAGACAAATCTTAATTTTGGTTAATCCTGAGAGAGGTCCTAGATTTGTGTTATTATGATTGATTATCGGATAATTTTTTTCATATATGATTTTTATATTTAATTAGGGTTATGAAGAGATGATTGTCTGCATATGATATCGAGTGGAATATTTTGTTAAAAAAATTCATAAATCAAAGAAGAACATAGATTTCTGTGCTTGGATCAGTCACCGGTAAAGGTAAGAATTCCTGTACATGATCGCCATTATATATGTTATTTTATCGTTGGTTTTATCTCATTGATTTTGCATCGTTGGATTTGAGATTGATGAATTTGTTATATCTGAGACACTGTTATTTATTTATGTGATTTTGAGCATGAGTATGTTATATCAATACATATGTATCAGCGATTGATGGCATGATTATATGAGTATGACATATTTATTACACTACAAATTTGAATTAATTAATGAAGTCAAATATTATAATTTTATGAAAATGAAAAGAAAAAAAAATATGGTTTGGATTGGTCTTATCATGTGGAATAGCCTGCCAGGAGCTTATGCCTGGGACAGCCCCCACAGGCTTATGTGTGGAAGAATCTGATCCGAGAAAGATCATGAATGATTTGATCTGAGAAAGATCATGGCCACTTTGATCCGAGAAAGATCATGAATATTTCGATCCGAGAAAGATCACAGAAATCGATCCGAATAAAAGATCGTCGTATGATCTTAGTAGTCCAAAGCCAAAGCCAAAAAGAAAAAGATTAAAGACGATGTGATAATAGAAGAAAATAGAAAGATAAGACATGAAACAATCGTTGAATAAAATTGTTTCACTTATTAACATATGATAATGCATCTCTTTTGATAAAATAGATAATCTATAAATGTTTGTAGTATTCTGGACAGTGAACATCAACTTTTATGTGTTATTACTTATCTTTATTTTCAGATTATATTATTATATTAGTGTGATATGGGAATTCTTACTGGACTGTAAAGCTCATACCCCTTTATCTTTCTTTTCTTCTCAGAGTTACAAGATGTCCATGGTTGGCTATGGTATGGATTTGTGAGTGAGCGAATGCATAGATAGAGTACCGTTGATACCTGATCAGAGGATTGAAGGAATGTTAATTATAATTATTCAAGTTTTATGAATTATTATTGAAATTAAATATTATGGTTGATAATGTTGTAATGATTTAACTTGGTCTTGCATATTCTTTAGGACTTGCTCTAAGGAGTGTGCGGCCATCACGTATCCGATCCGGATGTTGGGTTTGGAGCGTAACAAAATGGTATCAGAGCCTAGGTTATGATCATTTGGGAACTATAATACAAGTGATTAGGATATGACAAAGTGGTATCAGAGCTTAGGTTTAAGATCACCAGAGATTATGAAGAAATATTAAAAACTTTATGTAAGATCAATAGGATGTGACAAAGTAGTATCAGAGCTCAGGTTATGATCATTAAGGATAATAATATAAGTGATTTAAATATTACAGAGTAATAACAGAGTTTAGATTATGATCATTGGAGATTATGATATAAGTGATTAGGATTGATAAAATGATATAAGAGCTTAAGTTTAAGTCACTAGGGATTATGAAGTGATATCAAAACTTTATGCATGATCAATAGGATGTGACAGAGTGATATCAGAGAATATGATAGAACAGTACTAGAGCTCAGGTTTAAGGTCAATAGAGATTATCATATAAGTGATATCAAAACTTTGGGATTATAATCAATAGAGTATGATTGATAATATCAGAGTTTAAGATTATGATCATTAAAGGTATGATAGAATGATATTAGAGTTTAGGTTATGATCACTAGAAAATATGATTTAAGTGGTATTTGAGTTTAAGGTTATAGTTATTCAGAATTGTAATTTTAGTGATATCTGAACTTAGGTTATGATCATGAAGAACATGATTAATATAAAAGAGAAGATTCAATATTTAGATTTCGAATCAATAGATATTAAGATGAAATTTATGCATAAGTGGCATATGATATCTATAATAGAATTGATGAGTTATATCTTGGATTTCAATTAGTAGGGTGACCTGAATATAAGAAGAGTTGACCCTGGAAAGAAGCGGGAGGTATTGATATGTTATGTTGAGTATACTTGATGATTTTGGAATGCTAAACTTATATGGAAGAAAATAATGATAACTTTTCTGATTTTGATGTTAATTATCTGAGTATTATAAATTTTAAATTTACCAGAAGGAAGTTAGGATATGGTCTAAGAAGAAATTTCATCATATGAGAGAGAAATATTTTTGAGCATTGAATCTATAAGAGGATCATATATAAAACTCAATCTTAGATGAAAAATATACTTGAATTTTATTGTGAGAATATGAGATACACATCTTGGTGAAATTTTTGGTTACTCAAAATATCATATTCTGAATATGATTTTTTGATCTTTCAAGTTGCATTGAATTTCATGTCAAAAGTTTACTTTTCTAAGTGGATCAAAAGTATTTTGATATTGTTGTTAAATTAAAAAAAAAATTATTTTGTCAGAGTATGATATACAGGTTATGATGAAATCTTTAATAATTTGTATTACTATCTTTGGATTAGATTTTTTTTTTAATTTTTTTTGTGATTGTTGAAGATGGTGAAGTATATTAATTATTCAAGTCAAAGTTTGGATTTTTTTTTTTAATTGAACTAAAACATCTTGCTAGTGTTAAATTTTGAATGACTTATACAAGGGACCGGATTTTGTATGGATTTATTGATTAATATTAAGGGTTGTGATGAAGGGAGCTCTATAAGAAATAATCAAGTTGATTCTACTTAAGGATGTTGGCTTGAGTTCTTCTAGTTTGTCATGTTTTTCAAGAAAAAAAAATGGCATGTGGTTGCTTATCCTTTGTCAATCTTTCTAACTAATATTGGAAATTTGTCACTAATTGATGGAAATACTTCCATTTCCTTGTTAATCTGATAGATCAACTTTCTGTGCAACTTCTTCATTGCTGTCTCCTTGTAAATTAATATGAGGAAGATATGGGCCACGTGATTGAGTTATCTTGTCCTTACTATTTGTGGTCATGATCACTGAAGTAATAGTGGTTACCATTCTTCACATAATCAAGATCTAGTTCATGAGTTATTTTGATCGATTTTCTCTCCGGACTTTCATTTTCTTCATGCTTATTTCATCCAATAATGATCTTCTAACATTATTAATACTTTTCATGTTTTGGTATTGGATTTACATCATCATCATATTAGCACTATTATTATTATCATCATCATAATAATTATCATTATTATTTTTACTGTTATCATTATCATCATTATTATTGTTATGATCATTATCATTATTAGAATCTTAATTATCATCATCATCATCGTTATCATTATCATTGTAATTATCATAATGATGATCATTATCATGATTTTTTTTTTAAGGAAACATGATCATTATATCATCATCATTATCATCATCATGCTTGTTGCTCTTTCCGTTTGTTTGCTGTTGAGCCTGTTGCTGCGAGGCTCCGGAAGATAGATGTTGAGATCACTAATGAACCGAGTTGGAGAGCTGAGGGTTGAGCTAAGCCGATGTAGACTACAAACAAATCTATAAAAGAAGTCCCAAAATCATAAGATACCCTTCGGTTTAGGATCCTCCAATACTTAAGTCAGTCGGGACCTTAAGAACAGATAGTAAAAATGAAAAAGTAGAAAGCAAGAAATATAAATTTGAAAGTGAAATTAAGTTGAGAGAACTCTAATTTTCTTCAGTAAGAAATTTAGCAAAGTTTTGTCTCTATGAGTTCAGACTTACCCTCGGAGAGTACCCTATCCTTCTTATATAGAGGGAGCTCGCTGAAGCCTTAAGAAAAGTTTGTTAGGCTATTAGAGATCTGTTAGGCCGTTAGAAATCTATTAGGTCATTAGGTTGTTATAACAGAATGACCAGCTGTGTAGAGATCGTGGGGCAGTTGCCTACATGACGATGAACTGGAATATAGCTGAAAGACCGTTATTACTGAGCTGGATGACAGCTATCGAATAACATCTGTATCTCTAATGGCACGTCGGTAATAGACCGATGTGGAATAGCTAATATCGGTGACTATCTAAACTAGACATCATACCTTTAGTGTTAATAATCATGTCGGTTGAGTACCGAAGTAAGGTGATGCAGATTGGATACAAATCGAGATGAGCATTCTGCCTACCAGCAGTTTTGGATTAAGTCGACTAACAAATAGTACTGAAGAGGCAAATCGGTCATAAGCCGATGTAACCTTGAGAAAACTATTAACTCAGATAATCTACTACCACGTGTCCAGATAATGATAAGGTTGGATAATATATACCAACAGAGCCTTTTCAAGAGTCCACTTACATATGACCTCAATACAGAGTTCTTTTTGCTCAGTCTCTTATTTATCTATTTTATAAAATAATTTATGGGACCTTGAAAGTATTTCTGCAGTTCATCTGGATAACATGTAACATCTTACTGTTAATAAGCTGATTCCTTGCAATGTGTTGCACTCCCATGTATGGAGTTTTATCTTGATTCTTTTATTTTTGTATACCAATTTATTTCCAATGATTCATATATTATCGACATTTGCTGGAGTGTGCTTGTAACTTTTAGTAAAGAATGCTCTAAATGCTTCCAATTAGATGTGTCTAAAGAAAGGATTTCTGATGCTATAGAGAAAATGAAGTATGAATTCCATTGGTTGTTTAGGTTAGTTTTCTTTATTTCTATATCAAATCCTGGAGCAGAACACCATCTGCTTCTTCATATTTCTCTTGCATTTTAGCAAGAAATTTAAGTCAGCTATTTGATATTGCATTTCATCATTTTTCATTATTCTGCTTTTTTCTACCCGTAACTTACATCTTATGTTATTTAAAAAAAAAAAAAAAAAAAAACGAAAGAAAACTTACAACTTATGTTCAGACCTTTAATTTTACGCCCCCAAGTTATTTTAGCATTTGGTTGTGCATTTCTTGCCACGTTTTGTTAATTTCGTCTTCTTTGTTAGATAATAGCTTGTGCACTCTAATGCAAATGCCTAAATGCTTCTGGTTGAATTGTGAAAAGTTGGGCCATGGAATGCTTGAATTATTTAAGCACCCATTTTTAATTGCTTTCTGGGTATGGGAAAGCTAAAAAATGAGGCAGAAACAATACTAATACTTCACTGTTGTACGTTGAGCACTGGTTATGGTGATAAACCTGGAACTGACCTTCCTGTAACTCTGCCTCAGAAGAAAACGAGTTTTTATCTGCTCATGGAACTTGACTGAAATCTAAGAAGGTTAAACTATTAAAATTGGCTTTTGGTGCGTGTTTGCTAGTGCATTTGATCTAGGGTCGGAGATGAGTCTAAAGATATTTTTAGGTTATTATTTTCTGTGGCAATGTCTCTTTCAATCGTTTTCTGGTGGTGGTTTGTATGGTGTGGTGTATAATTTGTGTTGCGTGTGGCAGGAAAGAAGCATATTGCTTATCTAATAATATTCTTGCCAAGGACAGATAAAACCAAAGGATGTGAAAGTAGCAGAACCAAAATTATGTTAGTTGGATTCCGCAAGCACTAACTATTGTAGATTTGTTGTACAAATAGCATTATTAAATTCTGGCATAGATTCGTTGACAAAATGGTATTATTAATATTTGCTTCTTTTTTCCAGTGATCATTGCGCTTCTCTCCTCTTCAAGCATGACATCAGACGGGATGGAGCCATATTCAAATGAGATCGCTTTTTCATATAGTTCTATTATCTTATCTTGGTGGAATAAAATTATTCTGCAGCTTAGGGAGAACTGATCTCTCCTAATTACAATTTTGTCCCTATCCACTCTTTAAATTCATCAAAAAGTCGAACGGCAACTTCATTTTTGTATTAAAATTCGAATAATCACAAAAATCAATGAACTTACTTATTCTTCCGCTTATTTCTCCAACCAAAAAATAATTTATTTTACGGAATAAATTATCCTTTTATGGCAGAGGGATAGCTCTCCAAAAGTCACATCCCTCTACCAAATGCAACCTAAGATAGCTTTATCCAAGTGCTTGGCCTAGCCAGATGGTGTATGATATGAACTGGTCAATGTTAGGTGGCTTTTTTTTAGGCGAAATCCAACAGGTGTACAAATTACCACCCAAAGGCCAAAACCCATCCTGTCCGATGTCATGTGAAGTATGGAGCAGGAAAGGTAACCCCCACTCACTCCAAAAGGAAGAGATAAAGGGTGGAAAGCAATAATAAGGAAAAAAAAAACAACGGCCTTTCTAATCCCACGTGTCCAACGGTCAAATTTATTACCCGCCCCCTCTTATTCCAATTCTTGCTGCCGAATCTGGAGGATGCTGATCGCACCTGCTCCGAATGTAGCCGTTAGAAGATTCAAATACCCAAATTTTGAACACAAACTTAGATGATAAATTAATAATTTGACCAGGGCCCCACAGGAAGGTGGCCCTCAGATCAAAAGTAAGGAATTCTTTTTACGCCAGACATTCAACGGCTATCGTACGGTCCAAGGGGGGGGAGTTTGTGGTCCAAACGATCCCCTTCCCTTCGTTCTCGGACCACTACCAACTCTCTCTCCTCCGTAGCAGCAGTGGTGGATATATACTAAACGCTGGGAATCCATAGACATCCTTTCAGTCTTTCATCTTCTCTTCCTCCTCTCTCCCATCTCTCTTTCTCTCTCTTCCTCAGCAAATGGGTCTTTGTTTCAGCAGGAAGGAAAGCCCTTCCCCTCCTTCCGATCCCATTCCAAAATGTGTTCCAAATGAGAAGAATGTGAAGGAGGAGAAGGAGAAGCAAAGAGTAGCAGCAGCTCAGCCAGAAGCAGAAGTAGCCACTGAGAAGAAGCAGGTCTTCGTCATCACCCAAGCTGCAAAGAAAACTGCCGCTGTCACTGCCGAGGAGAAGGATAGGAAGAAAGCGGAGACGCCCACAAAGAAGAGCTACAAAAAAGAAGAGAGCAGTGGGAGCGGTGGCGACCGGAGTCCTCTAGACCCAGTGAGGACTTCGAGCTGCACAAAGGAGGAGGTGGATGCTATACTTATCCAGTGCGGCCGCCTCAGCCGCAGCTCATCAGGGAAGGCTGGGCATAGGAGGAGGTACTCGGGCTCGAAGCGGAGCTACGATTTTGATAATGAGAAGAAGAGGGATGAGGAGGAGGAGGAGGAGTGGGAGAAGCCAATCTCTAGGCCTTCTCCTCACCGGAGGACACCCGGCAGGGAGCGGTCTGGAAGCAGGGAAAGGAGCAGTGGCGGGGGAAGAAGGGCGAGCCGATCACCAGGGAGGAGATCGCCGGGGAGGAGATCGGAAGCTCCAACTTCATCCAGCTCTGCCGGTGAGAAATCGAAGCAACCTGCGAAGATGGTGTCGGTTCCAGCGAGGGAGAAGGGTGGTGGGTTGGTCACCGAGGCTGGAGGGGCGGGTACGACGAGGGTCTCCTCTGCTGCGGCTAGCAAGAGAGGCGGTGAGGTCAGGGGACTGAGGAGCGCATCCCCTCGGTCCCGGTCGCCGGCGAATACCACGAGGACAGCAAATGAGAATGCCGTTCATCACAATGCTCAGCCTCAGTCCCTCAGCCGGAGCTCGTCCAGGAAGGCGGAGCAATCGCCTTACAGAAGGAATCCGATGGCGGAGATCGATGAAAACTCCCTCAGGGGAAACCAGAATGGCAGCAGTAATTATAAGGCACAGAAGACCAAAGAAGGGGAGGAAGGGTTGAGGAAGCCAAGTCAATCACAGACTCAGGTGACAATCACTTGGCTCTTATTTTCGACTTTATGAAAGATCTTTGTTCTTCTATGGGTTGATTTTTATTTTTTTAGATTGATGTAATTTGATTTGTTTTATCACAGAAAGCGAGTGAAAACATTGCTAATTTGCGAAAATCCGAGAAGAGAAATGGAGGAGCAGTGGAGGTTTCGAATGGGGTTAAAAGCACCAATGTAATCACCAGCTCCCTTCGTGAGCAGCTAGTGAACTGCCAAGCCAAGGAGCAGCAAATGGAGCATGAGATAAGGGAGGGAGCTCTGCAGGTCAAAGGGGCTTCAAAGGATGGTGAGGCTCATTTGACAAGCAATGGAGTAGAAAGCCTCCATCCAATAACCATAACAAGAACTAGATCCTCGAGGAGATCTTCCAGAGATTTCGAGAATGCTCTGGATCTCAATCCAGATAATCACCTCAATCCGGCTTCCTATACCTCTTTGCTGCTCGAAGATATCCACAATTACCACCAGAAAAACACTGCCTTTTCTCTCCCTGCTTGTGTCTCCAAGGCCTGCTCCATCCTTGAGGCAGTGGCTGACCTCAACTCCTCCTGTTCTGAAAACAAGAGCTCTGAAGCAGACCGTTCTAACAACGATAATGACTCACTCAATGGGCGATTTGGAAGAAGGGGTTTGGTTCCAAAGGGGCCATTTGTTGAGTCTGAGATCGTTGTGAAGGATGATCTGATGGAGCCCAGCCTCCACAAATATATCTCGGTGAGAGACTTGGGAGGGGAGGTGGAGCCGCAAGAGTCAGCAGGGAGCAATAGCTTCATAGGACAGCCCTGGTCTTCTTCTTGGGAGCCCAATTCAGTCGATTCCACCGACCGATATTGGACTTCGCAGTCGATCAATGGCGACGAAGCTGAACAGCAGCAGCAACAGTCGATGCCAGATGTCGCCCGCAACTCTGAAGATCGGGGCAGGAGATTGAGGAGTGGATCTTGTACCAACAGCCTCCCAACTACAATGCCATCAGGCAGCAAGAAGATAGAGGTTGATCATCATCGCCCGCTTCACCGTGGTGGTAGCAGTCTTGGTGGTGGGAGTGGGAAAGCTGGTGGCAGTAGGTCCTTGTCACTTCCTGTTGCTGCTGCTGCTGCTGCTGCTAGCTCTTAGCATCAATATCATGTGGCTTTAGTGTTGCAAACTTACTCATGTCTAGGTTGATGTCATAGCAAGAAAGTTTGCTCTTCAAAGATGTGATATTTTTCTCTCCTATACATTGTTCAGATGTAGTCATCGCAATGACAGAAGCAATGTATGCCCTTTTCATTGTTCTTCTTGTGTTTAATGTTCGGTAGAGACCTCAAATCATTTTGTTCCAGTGGAAATGTTAGGTATGTGAATTTGATTTGCACTTTGGCTGCTGCACTTTGGCTGGATGCTATTTATGATTGGTATCATGAAGTTTGCATGACCTGTTCAGATAACATATTTGTCATGCCTGCAGTTTAAGAGCAGGCATTGGACCCCAGAAATTCAATGCTGTGATGTGGTCTCAGGAAGGCATCTTGAGATAGAACAGCTATGGTAAGATCTGATGATGAGACATTAGGACAATTAGCCTCCTCTCACCAAGTATGGGTGAAGCCTGTGCTAGATAAAGCCAATGTTCATAGTATTAGTTGGATTTCTGAGTGAAAAAAAATATATCATCTGCAACATGTACACAGCGAAGGATCATATCATTAACAGTCCACAATGACTGGAACTGTCGTAAAAGCTACTTTTTAGGTTGACTAAAAGTGAAGGTGCACATTAATTTGGTCTCCACACAATGAACTTGAAGTTGTTCAAATTAAAATTTCAATTTTGAGCTCATATCCTTAGTCCAGTGATTGCTGATGTGTGTGAGCAACAGTACATGAAAACATTAAACTGGTTTTTGAGGTTCATAAAAGTAGTGAACTTACAACCACCATCTCAAGATACCAAAAAAATTACATTAATTTGGTCTCCACACAATGAACTTGAAGTTGTTCAAATTAAAATTCAATTTTGAGCTCATATCCTTAGTCCAGTGATAGCTGATGTGAGCAACAGTACATGAAAACATTAAACTGGTTTTTGAGGATCATAAAAGTAGTGAACTTACAACCACCACCTCAATATACCGAAAAAATTACATTATTGTAAATAAATAAACAAGAACTCCTCTGTTGTTGTTCGAACTTTCATCAGAAGACAAACCCAGATTCCTTATCAAGGATCAGACAAGCAGTTAACTGGAAATCAGATTATAATTTTGTCAAGGAGCATGACATTATGTCAAACATAATCAAATAATAAGAAGATCATGTAGCTTGCCCATGCATACTTGAAGTCCTTTATAATTCATCATCTTTTTAATGAATAGAATATAGTCTAATAATAGCACATGATTAGAATATATTGACAGTATCGTATGATATGTACTATTATACTTCATGGATTGCTTTCATGCTTCTTAATATTGTATTAGAAAGTCATTTTATTCCTTACTTTTCTCCCCACTGATAAGGACTAACTGTACGCAAGACCATTGATCATATTGCTATTTAATAGACAATCTTTAGATAACATGATAACCAACACAGAGTTGGTCTCTAAATATGTTTCGAATAGTTTAAATATATTGAGTGCAAAAAAAATAGTTTTATCTTTACTTTTACTTCTTTAACTTAGTAGTGTTAGAAAAATATGCATATAAACCTTACAATTTTTATATAATTTTATATAAAAATTAGGATAAATTACAGCGACACCTCTTCAATTTTTCATGATTTGTATTTATATACCAAAAGTTATAACTTTTTCAATTAGAACCCAAAACTTAAGATTTGGTTGCAATGTACCCTTGCCATCTTTCTCCGTTCAAGTCCGTGAACATATGATTGTCATGTGATATAACTTTAGACACTAAATTCCATAAATATCCATCCTTTCTTAATTAGATAGGGGTTAGTTTTTTTGGTGGGAAGGGAGGAGATCACATGGCCATCATATGCCTCCCATTTCTTTTTCTCTCTGTTGGATGGGAGTTGTCCAATAGGAGGTGAGGGATCTAATGCTCTATTTGTTGATTCTTTTTTTTCTTAATCGTAAATCCTCATTGTCCTCTATTTTTTATTCCTGAATTTTTTTATTTGATGATAAAGTGGGTTAGCAAATTTGAAGGTTTTATTGATATATTATTAGAGTTTCTCTTGCCCTCTTTTCCCTCTTGCCCTCTCGCCCTCTTATCTACTGTTTTTGTGTTGAAACCCTCAGTACTTGCTATTGGAGCCGAGTTCCCTATGGGAAACATAGAGGAGGATGATAGGAGAACCCCTAGACCTATAAAACTTTTGTTCTCTTTCTTTAAATGAAAGAGAAACCAAACACTACCTATTTATTAAATCATAATAAAATCAGGATTTGTACAAAGCAAGGAACTATGAAACCAGAGAAGAAAAAATAAGAAAACAAACAAATAAAATCTCTGTTACGGAGGTCAAAAGAACAAAGTCAAAAAGTTGAAGAAATGTTAAAGATCACACTTCTAGCATATGAGTCTCAAAAAAGTAGTCTCAATTGCTAGAGAAAAGCTTCAGGTAGAATCACGCCCTCAACCATGTGAGTTTTTATATATTACAACATAAAAGAATTAGCCCCCTTATATTCCTAGTATTCTTTTGTATTTTTAATCCCTCAATCAATGTAACAATCTTTATCATTTTATTTTTTATATTAAATCAGTAGTCTAACATCTTACACCTTATTTATCTTTTGTTGATCATGTATTCATGATGTTTATAATCTTGTAATTAATGTATATATCTGTTATCTAGTATTTATTGGATGGTTTATTTTAGGAAAAAATATGAAATGAAGGCAATGAAATAGCAAAAACAGAAGGAGGCATTGGCAATGAAGTTGAGGACACAACAAGTGGTGTGATTTGATAACCATAGGCTAGGTGCATGAATCTTAATGGATCTTTTTGTAGCTTTTGCAGAAATATATGGATTTAGAATGTACATTGATGAGAGGAAGAAGAGGGGCATTCCACCATCTGATTAAAAAGTTGGGGAGTGGGAGAGAAAAGGCAATAGTGAAAAGCAAGGGGACAATAGAGAATCTAATGGCCGAATGGAGCTTGTGGATTTTTTGGACTTCGATGTTCCGATCATCGATAGTGGAGGAGGCATAAAAGAGGAATTGGGGCTATGCCTCTTCTTCTCGAACTCCATTTTTGAAGGATGTGCATCATTTAACTCTATCTTTTTAATGAATAGAATATAGTCTAATAATTGCACATGATTAGAATATATTGACAGTGTCATGTGATATGCACTATTAGTTGTACTTCATACAATAGATTACTTTCATGCTTCTTAAGATTGTCTTAGAAAGTCTTTTTGTTTCTTACTTTTCACCCCACTAGTGAGGACTAATTGTATGCAAGACCATTGATCATATTGCTCTTTAATGGGCAATTTTCAAATAACATAATTACCAACACAGAGTTGGTTTCTAAATATGTTTCGAATAGTTTAAATATATTTTGAGTGCAAAAAAATTGTTAATCTCTACTTCTTTAACTTGGTAGTTGTTAGAAAATGTGCATATAAGCCTTACATTTTTATATAATTATGTATAGAAATTAAAACTACGTCTGTAAAACAAAAATAAGTTAAATTGCATAGGCAAGGTAGAGGTAAACTTATCTTTATGGAACCATAATAAGTTTAATCATAGCTGATAGTCAAATTTTGGTTAACTTAGAGTTTGAGCAAATAGAATGGGTTTTATTTGAATTGTTAGAGATATTTTATGCAATATCATTTTGTAAATATGAGTAAGGCAGGGTGGTTCCCATGAATATGTAATGATAATGGGTGTTCTATTCAAAAATCATAATGATAATTGTTCAATCAAACAAAAATTCTATAGGTAAAGTTTTGCTTCTATATACTCCAAGAATGTTAATATGACTTTTCGATTAACATTCTTGAGTTACTCCAAAGCTTTATTCATTTTGAAAGGATTTTTTTCCAGTAATGATCACAACATAAAAATAGAAATAAGATAAATTGGGTACATTGATTAGTCTCATTGTAGATGCATTTTAGTGAAGAGGACTCCAAAATTATTGTATTGTTGGCAAGTCAAATTACAAATGTAATAATTGTTCAAATCATGATGAATGATTTGATAATCACTAGGTGCAAGATTCTTGAAACAATTGTTTGATCTACCAAGTTTAGTCTGATAACAATCCATTACACAATTACTTGCCATTGAGATCAGCCATCGTCAAACCACATGATTCTCGCTGCTATCAACTCCAAAATATGAGCCTTCTTCTCCCTCCCTACTAACAATCTCAAGCATGATGATTGATCACTATGGTGCTAGCAAGCTCACCACATATCTCGCAAGAGCATTCTCATCGTTATCCTCATCTAAACTATTGATATTGATATCAATTGCATAGAGTTCTTGAATATCATTTACACGACTAGCAAATCAATAATATTTCAAATGTTCCACATTAAGAAGGTTGCATCAGTGCACGCTCTAAATTTTTAAATCAATCATGCCATGTAGCACTGATAGTGTACCTCCTACAATATAGGCATCAGTCCTATCAAAGAAGAAGGTAGTTGACTCCATGGTAAAAGTTCCAATGGTGGCCGACACCCCAATGAATTTTTGAGAGGGAAGGGTTTCCACCCCCACTGATTAGTCTTCATTACCCAAACCTAAACCCAACCCAACTTCAATGTCTCGGATATGGAACAAAATGTATACCCAAAACCCAATGGTTGATAGGCCCCCGTAATTGCACTAATCATAGCCAACTCGACTTATTTATTAATTAGGTTACATTGGTTAAGTTGGAGTATCCATTCAACTAGTAGGTGAGGTTTGGATTGTATTCGTAAACCTATTTATTAGATAATGCGGAGCCTGACATCAAATGTTAGAAGAATAAAGTAATAATTTATTAATAAATTTTTAAATAAAATATTTATAATAAAATAAAAATATATAGTCAAAATATTAAAAAATATCAATAAATATTTAATTTTATATATAAATAAAATAAGTAAAAAATATTATCTTATGCCATCTGCAAAATAATTTTGATTGTGTAAAAATCTCAATAATCTCTTCGACATTAAAGATTGAAGAATAAATAAAAGATTAAAGAATAAATAAATAACTATTCTTTCTTTTTAAAAAATTATTATTTTTAATAAAAAATTAATATATAAATTAATTATATGGTCTTTTCTCAAATTGATGGACTTGTAATTTGTGTAAAATTAAAATATTGGTGAGGCATCATATATACAAATATATAGATAATAAGTATTTTAAAATTTTTTTGAGGGACGGTGGCCCCCTCTGGTCCCTCTTACACTCTACCACTATCCGACTCCACCTGAGTGGGCCTATTTCCACCTTTCCCCTATGCCATTTAGGGCTTGTTTGGTTCACGAGAAGATTTTTTTTTTTTCAGTAAGTAACTTCTCAGAAAGTTATTTTCTGTAAAGTTATTTTATGATAATAGAATTTTTACATGTTTGGTTGATGGTGGAAAATTAATTTATTATAGAGTAACTTATGTTTGGTTAAGTATCCATATTCTTAGGAAAACTACGTAGAATACCTATTATATCCTTAATAGATATAAGACCATACATTTTTGCTCATAAATTTTATATAAATAATAATATTATATTTATATTTATATATTACAACATAATATTAGATCATAATAATTTATTATATTAATATAATATTAATATATATTAATATTATATTAATATAATACTAATATTTTAATATAATAAATTTATTAATATAGATATAAATATAATATTAAATATACTATTATATTAATATAAATATTAATATATTAATATAAATACTATATTAATATAATAAAAAAATATTATATTAATAAAAATATAAAAATATTATTAAAATATAATAAATATAATAATATTATTATATTAATATTCAGTATTTCATCCCAATTATTCATTGATATTTGTAAAATTTAATCGTTAATCTTAAAAAGATATTTTTAAAAATAAAAAAATTATTAATTTTAATTTCATAAATAACTTTTTATTTTTTATAATTTTTTTAATTTAAAACTTCAATCAAATAACAGATACTTCTCTATTTTTCAGGAAGTGCCCGTTCCCCCCCTCCACCGAACCAAACAAGCCCGTAGCTTGTTAGCTGTTTGAAATCGGAAACGCGGGAGCGAGCAATAAAACTATAAAGGCGGGAGAGAGACCGGAGACAACCATCCTCTTCCTTCCCCAGCAACAAAACAACCGCTGAAAAGTTGAAGCCAACGGGAGATGAAGTTCAAAGCATTCCTCACCCAGGATGGCGTCAACCTCCTCGACAAGCGTATTTTCCCGCTATCCCTTTCCGTTCTCAACACTCCTCTTAGTCATTTCCTCAAACACCTAATCTCTACTATATCCCTTTCTCATTCCCAGGCTTCCTCCCGGCCCTCGACAAGCTTGGTCGCATCTGCCATGTCTACCTGACGCCCGACCACGCCATGTTCCTCCACAACCTTCTTGGCGGCGATGGCGTCCAGTCCGTCGCCCAGTTCAAGAAGGACGTCCTCTTCCGGGACTACGGTATCTCCAGCCAGAACGCTGACCGTATCGCCTTCGCCATCGACGCTGCCCTCCTCCACCGCGCCCTCCGCAGTGCTGTCACCATCCAGACCCAGGCCGGGGATGACACGACCGCTATCCAGATTAAGCTGGTCAAGAAGCTCCCTGCCGGGTCTCGCAATCCCACGCCGTTCCTCACCTTTGAGACAAAAGGGTTGCGCTCGGCTGTTGTGCAAGATGTCCCCATCTCGAAGCCTCTCTCTCGGGCCGATGTTCTCCAGCTTCAGTCTGCCCTTGATGCTGCCCAGGACCTCCCCCGGGTCTCCAACCTTACCTCAGTTTTTTTTTCCTATAAAAGAAAAATTGGGACTTTTTAGCATTGGTAGTGGTTCTTCTCAGTTAGGTTTTTTGAAAAAATTTCTGTTTGTTTAATTAGGGATTTCCTGCATTTGGCTTAACTTCTGTCCTTTTCTGGTATCAAAATCCTTTTTTGCCCTATTTTGTCTGTGTATTGTTTGAGTCCCATCCAGTTGGTGTTGCTCTACTCTTTTTCCTTCTTTCCAGATAATCTGGGATGGATTACTAAATTCCTTTTCCTCTTGTGGATTAAAATTTCATTCTTTTGGCTTGTCTGCAACCTCTTTTTAGCTGTAATATAATGCTGACAATCCTCTCCTTTTCCATCTTGGATTTTTGAACTTGAGGCAATTGGTGGAGCTCCTGTCTATTTTGGCACATAATTTGATGCTGATATCCCTTTTTTCTTTTGGACATTGAAGATTTCATTCAGTTCTGTAAACCCTCAACTTTTGTTGGCAGACTCTGGTTCAGGTACCGGATCTGGCCCAGCTGCAAAACCTGGTCGACCGGCTCAAGAATGTCGGGGAGCTGCTCACGGTCGCCATTACACAGTACGGTGACCTCCATCTGCAAGTCTCAACCTCTCTCATCACTGTTGGTTCAGAGTTCAGGAGGCTCCGGGTCCTTGGGGTGCATGGTATGGCTTGAATCCTGTCTGTTGGTAATTGTATGCTTGAAAAAAGGGATAGCTTTATGGAAGGATGACATGTTTGGTTATCAATTTCAGCCAATGCTCCAGTGGGGGACCAGAACTTGAGTGCTCCAACACGCACTGAAATGGCAATTCAAAGGGGGAAGCACTTTCAGTGGTTTGTGATCTATTTGGTTTCTTCGTTCTCACCTTCCATTTTCATATATTGATAGACCTGCTTAGGTGGGTTGTTTGTGTGCTTATGCAGCAAGTGAGCATGAAGCACCTTGCCAAGAGTCTGCAATGCCATTTGGCAAAGCCAGATTGTTCCTTTTATGGTTGGTGTCTTAGAAGTGATTATGTTATCTTTTCATGGATTGGATTGGTTTGCTTATTTATTTTGAGTTCTTCGCAGGTATAGCTCCACAAGGTGCTTGCTTGATGGTGATATCCAGTTCTTCATCCCAGGAACAAGATTGACGGATAAATCCATCAGCTTCCACTGCAGACTTCCAATCCTTGACCCAGGCTCTAGCTGAGAAAAGGCAGTTCAAGATTACTTGACCTCAAGTAGATGGTTCCAAAATGACCAGACAGCATCTCCCATATACTTTATTCCTGGAAGGTTTGTAATCTGATCAGTTAGTTGAACCTCTAGAAGATTCCTCTGTACTCTTCTTACATTATCTGTCAATAATTTTGTAGTGTTAGGATTTGTGTGCCTAGAGTTAGATATGACTGATGAGAGTTGGTAATAGACAATGTACATTTGAAAAGAAAACAAGAATAAACTTTAATGATTTCAGGTTGTGCAATGTGATTGTTCTCCTGTTTGTCAGTGGCTTGCTGTTTCCCTTTATAGAATTCTGTGAGTAAGCATCATAGGTTGTCATGATGATGTCATGTACTTAGAAAAGGGCAAGGGAAAGGGCCTCTCCTTGGGCCTTCAACCCACTCCTGAATTTGTTGTGTTAAATATGTTTTTCATAAGAATCTGTAGGATTTAGATGGTATCATCTTGTATTCAGGGTGACTTTTGAGTGGCTGCGAGGCTAGATTTTTTTTATGACTCTGTATTGGTTTTCTCCATTATATCTATACTCTCCACCATATAGTGAAACTTTCTCCATCATCTCCACCTATGGTCATAGGCTGCGGTGCCGAACCCTGAATTTATTTTATTTTTAATACTTGTTGCCTGTTCTGGCTATTTGTTGCAACACAGATTCTATCAATATGGACTATGATCTCCAACGTGCTGCTTCTTCTCCATTGCTTGAACAAAGCTATCTAGACAAATGCATAAAAGTTTTTATGAAAAATGTAAGATACTTGGATTTGTTGCAAGTTTGGACATTTATACATTCCCCTTCTGCTCATGTATGGGTCAATTTGAGGTGTTGGTGTTTACCATACACAAGTAGACAGTATGGTTTCATGGCTGCAGATACTGAGACCACATGAAGTTGCTATTCTTCAGCACTAAACAATATTCTCTGGAAGCCATAGTTGTAAGCTGGTAAGTGGTTTGGATAGGAATAACTGCAGTGGAAACTTGCTCATTCATCTGCATTATCATAATTAACAGTATATTTTGTGATTTCAGACATAATATGGTTGATAAATATATTTTGTAATGCATTTTATGTTGATCTAGAGGTTTACGTCACATAAAGGTTGAAGGGTATACGTCTGAAAGTTCTATTTATGGATCAATCTTACTATATATCTGGTACTCATAAGCTACTGTATCTGTGTCTTTGTCATATTGATTGCAAGGATAAAAGATACCAGCATATAATTCAAGATTCCTACAACTGAACTCTGGAAGAATCAGTATATTGTCAATAATGGACAACCATGAAAAGTTGATTTCCTTATAAATTCAATATCAGCATCCAGGAAGAGTGGAAACTGTTATGAATAAGTCTTATATTTTTGATTGGATCAATAGATTATTGTACACAAAGTTGGCAGTAAGAATATGCATGTAGATGATAGTCATACTGACTCTAGTCAAATACTTGAACCCTAAAAATGAGCAAACCTAGTTTGTGATACTTCACACAAGATTTCAAGTACTGCTGGAACATGACAGTACTTCTAGCTGGTTTCCAGCACCAGTATATACTGTAACGGAACAAGATTTGTCACGCTCCAAATCTGAGACATAACACAGCCATGTTACCGAAGGGTGGGGTCCAGATAACATGAAACCAATCAATCATAATCAACTAAAATCCATCAAAAAGAAGTTATAACAAAAAATTTAATTCCATTATTTATCAAGTAAATAAACCAGTATTGGGTCAGAACGACTAAATCCAAAAGATAATACTAAACCTATATATCAAAATTCATCAGTAGTTGATTACAATCCTATAATAATTCTATAAATTCAATTTCAATTGCAAATCTCCATGCTTACTGATGTAGACCTTCCAGCTTAGATCATCCTTATTTTCTAACTTTATTTGTCTGGACAGAAAAAGAAAAAGAAAAAGATATGAGCTACACCAGCTCAGTAAGTAAATCTTACACTATTTTACCCAAATCAAGCATAAGTTTATACATGCATCAATAAATCATTTAGAGAAGATGATTATCATTGAAATATAAAATTTTCATAATAACAATATCTCATAAATCAATAATGCTCTTGCATATGCATAAATCATGCAATTTACATAAACATAGTTTTCAATGCATAGCATAAACAAATTCATAAATTATGTCAACTTCGTATATGAAGTTATAAATCATTTGTCATTCTTTTCATATCATGATTTTTAATAATTCTCTTAGACTAAATGCTAAGGTCACTATTATACCCATGACAGGTCATAATCATGTACCAACTACTATTATCCGTTGGCAGGGTCGTATACCAACTAATATTACTCGTTGGCAGGGTCGTATGCCAATTACTATTACTCACTGGTAGGGACGTATGTCAGTTACTATTACCCATTGGCAAGGTCATATATAGCTATCTGAGAGTTTTTTTTCATGTTTCTTAAGATAGGCATTCTTAAATTATATTTCATCAAATCACATTTTCTTAAATCATGCATAAATAATATACTAGATAATTTTATAAAGTTCATAATCCATAAATAATCTTTAACAGTAAAACAATCATGAAATCATTCCTTTCATAACTAGACATACATTTCATAAATATGGAGTTCATATTTTATAAAAAAAATTATTCATATTAAAATATTCATAAATCACTATTTTACTATGAATCATGAATTTCATAATGCATATACTTGATCCTTATTTTATGAAAATATAGAATAATTCTTTTCTTGATAAAATAGTCAATAATTTCAAAAGTAAGAAGTGTCGGGGTTGCTTACTTTTGTTGTCCTAGCTCTTCAAACTTTGATAGATAAATTTATCAAACCTATTTAACATATTAAAAATATCATTAATTTTTATTTATTAATTCAATAATAAAAAAAACTATAGATCGGGTGGCTAGTTCGACTGACAGTCTGGATGTTGGGATAATTCAAGATCTTCCTAATCAAGGGTCAGATGTAGGTAACTCGATCAAAGAATCATGAAACATGAAGTGGAATTAAGGCCAAGATCAATCAAAAGGTTCATCAATAGTAGATTTCAAGGATATTTGACATGATCAGGATGAGGTCCGACATCTTGCTTGGATATTAAAGCAGTTTCGGACTGCTTTGGGTACATCATCTTAAGTTCATATGAGGGTCCATGAATCAGATGGAGAGAGAATAGAGGGAGAAAAATTTTAGAGAGAGAAAGAGAGGAAAAATAAGAGAGGAGAGAGAAAATTCTTTTTTTCTCTCTTTTTCTTTTTTTTTCTTTTCTTCTTCTTTTTCTTTTCTTTTCTTTTCTTCTCATGGCCGAATAGGGAGGAATGCGAGTGGGGGTGGTTCTTGGTCGGAGGACCAGCAGCAATCGGCCATAGTGGGTGGCCGACGGCAATGGGCAGGGGACGGCCGGCGGCAAGGATTGCTGACGGGAGAAATATGGGAAAGATCTAAAAACAGGGGACCTGATCCCTTTACTTTATTTTCACGATCATCGGCTGATCACTGGTGGCCATAACCTTTGGAGAAGGAAGGTAGGGACGTGGGGGTCATACTACAGGGGTGTGGCACCACGGGCGACAGTGCGTGTGGTCGAAAATGAGGAAGAGAGGGCTCGATCGAACAGAGAAAAAATAGGACATTTCTTTTTATGGATTTTTTGGCAAACCCGACGGCCGGTGGGGGTGCACGATGTCATGGAAAGGAGGGGAAGGAAGAGAAGGAGGGTCGGGGCTTACTTCCATCACCAGTAAGATCTCCGATGAGGATTTGAGACAAACACGGTGAGAGCGTCCGCGGTTTTAATGGAAGAATTCGAGAAGGAGAAGGAAAAATCGGTGCTTGTCATGGCCGACCATGGAGGAGGGAAGAGGGGTTTTATATAAGGCAGAGGGGAGGCTGAATCCTTCTCAGATTCGACTTCCTCTCCGATTTGCTCTCGTGGAGTCTTCAATATATTTTTTTTTGTTTTCTTTTTCATGCCCTAAGATTTGTGCAAGGGGGTGGGATTTTAGAGCTGGATATCACATTCTATCCTCCTTAAAAATAGTTTCGTCCTCGAAACTTGACATACTTTTATTTTCAAATAAATGAGGATACTTTATCTTCATATTATCTTTATCGTATTTTAGATCAGTTTCCGTCAACTCTAGTTTTCTTATGACGCAATTCTTAAATAAAGCATCGGTGAGAATAACTTTTCTTAAGTGAAGAGATCACTTATAGTAATTTATTCAATTCTTTAAATATGTAGTTAAGCTTGGAAGACAAAAGAATAACAAAATTATAATCAAACAACACATGGGCATCTACAGGTTGACTAAAATCATACCTGCAATGACTTGATCATCAGTATTGACATCCTATTCAGTCAAAGTAAATACTCATGCATTCTTTTTTTGGTTCTGATTAGTGAGTTTGGTGGACTTAGAGTCATTCTTTTTATTAAGACAATCTCGTGCCAAATGTCTCTTCTTCCGCACTCAAAGCACATTCCAAGTTTCTTATAATAAGGCCCACTATGATTTCTACCACAGTACTCACAAGTCTCGATTCTTTCTTCTTATTAAAGTGGTTCTCTAAGTTGTCATGTTGGTCATTCTGAGTCCTAGTTGGTCTAGACCTCTTCCTATTTTTTTTTCTTGCTCCAATCTTTTAATATCTGATTCAACTTTCAAAATTTGTTCTAGTACATCCTTATAGCCATTAAAAAGATGAGAGGACAAATGAGAGCGAATTTTATATCCTAGACCATACTCAAATCTATTTGCTTTGCTTTTTTCAGACTTTATAAGTTGAGGGCAAAATCAACCTAACTCATTGAATTTCTTTGCATACTCCAGTACTGTCATATCATCTTTTTGCTTCAAATCCAAAAACTCATTTTCTTTCACTAATCTCACTGACTCAGAAAAATACTGATCATAAAATCTCTTTTTGAACTCCTCACATATCAATTAATTATCATTATTTGCATGTGCAGTTTTTATTGCGGTCCACCAAACCTCGGTATTTTCTTTTAGCGTAGGAATGGCTAACCTAACCTTCGCATTCTTATGATACTATAGTGCATCAAACATCTTTTTCATTTCTCGAATCCATGTCTCTACAATCAGAGGGTCAGGTCCACCCTCAAACAGTGTGGATTAAGCCTTCTAAATCTCTCGTAATATGACTCTAAAGATGATGCAGGTTGAGAAGCTACTTGTGTCTATTGTTGTTGAATAAGCTAGGTCACTACTTGGCATACCTTAGCAATGTCTGCCTGAGTGGTCGGTGCATTAGGGGCCTACTCAACCGATTGGCTGGCATTTTTTCTTGTAGTCCTTCTTACTCCTCTCTTTCTATTGGCAGGATTTGTCGAGACTTCATTTTCTCTGTTGCTTATTATCACCTAGATAAAAAAAAATACTAGTATTAATTAACTTTCTTAAATGAGTAATGGAAACTCTAAGAAAACTTATCTATTCTTATTTAGTTAAACATGATCTAGCTAAATGAGACCTATCTACCCATTGCTAGATTTTAAGTTTACCCATGATCAAATCTATGACTCTGATACCATTAAATATCACACTCCAAATCTAAGACATAACACGATCATGCTACCGAGGGATGGAGCCCAGATAACGTGAAGCCAATCAATCATAATCAGCTAAAATTCATCAAAGATAAGTTATAACCAAAAATTCAATTCCATTATTCATCAAGTAAATAAACTAATATTGGGTCAAAGCGACTAAATCCAAAAGATAATATTAAATCCATATATCAAAATTCATCAGTAGTTAATTACAAGCCCATAATAATCCTATAAATTCAATTTCAACTGCAAATCTCCATGCTTATTGATGTAGACCCTCCAGCCTAGATCATCTTTATTTTCTAACCTTATTTGTTTGGACAGAAAAAAAAAAGAGAAAAGATATGCGTTACACCAGCTTAGTAAATAAATCTTACACTATCTTACCCAAATGAAGCATAAGTTTGTACATGCATCAATAAATCATTTAGAGAAAATGATTATCATTGAAACATAAAATTTTCATAATAATAATATATCGTAAATCAATAATGCTCTTGCATATGCATAAATCATGCAATTTACATAAACATAGTTTTCAATACATAGCATAAACAAATTCATAAATTATGTCAACTTTGTATATGAAGTCATAAATCATTTGTCACTCTTTTCATATCATGATTCTTAATAATTCTCTCAGGCTAAATGCTAAGTTCACTATTATACCCATGACAGAGCTATAATTATGTACCAACTACTATTATCCATTGGCAGGGTCGTATACCAACTACTATTATTCATTGGTAAGATTGTATATCAATTACTATTATCCACTGGCAGGATCATATGTCAATTATTATTATCCATTGGTAGGGTCATATATAGCTATCTGAAAGTCTTTTTCCATATTTCTTAAGATAAACATTCTTAAATCATATTTCATCAAATTATATTTTCTTAAATCATGCATAAATAAGATACTAGCTAATTTTATAAAATTCATAATTTATAAATAATCTTTAACAGTAAAACAATCATGAAATCATTCCTTTTATAACTAGACAAACATTTCATAAATATGGAGTTCATATTTCATAAAAAAATTTATTCATATTAAAATATTCATAAATCACTATTTTACTATTAATCATGAATTTCATAATGTATATATTTGATTCTTATTTTATGAAAATATATCATAATTTTTGATAAAATAGTCAATAATTTCAAAAGTAAGTAAGAAGTGTCGAGGTTAATTACATTTTTCATCCTAGCCCTTCAAACTTTGAGATAAATTTATCAAACCTATTTAACATATTAAAAATATCATTAATTTTTATTTATTAATTTAATAATAAAGAAATAAGACTGTAGATCAAATGGTCAGTTCAACTGGCAGTCCGGATGTTGAGATAATTCAGAATCTTCCTAACCAAGGGTCAGATATAGGTGACTCGATCAAAGAATCATGAAGTATGAAGTGGAATCAAGATCAAGATCAATCAATAGGTTCATCAATAGTAGATTTTAAGGATATTTGACATGATCGGGATGAGATCCGACACCTTGCACGGATATTAAAGTAGTTTCGGATTGCTTTGGGTACATCATCTTAAGTTCATACGAGGGTCCATGAATCAGATGGAGAGAGAATAGAGGGAGGAAAATCCTAGAGAGAGAAGGGGAGAGGGAAAACAAGAGAGGAGAGAGAGAAATTTTTTTTTTTCTCTCTTTCTTTTTCTTTGTTTTTTTTCTTTTCTTCTTTTTTTTCTTTTCTTTTCTTCTCTTGGCCGAACAGGGAGGAATGCGGGTGGGAGCTGGTGGTTCTTGGTCGGAGGACCAACAGGGGCCGGCTGCAGTGGACGGCCGATGGCAATGGGCAGGGGATGGCCGACGGCAAGGATTGCTGACGAGATAAATATGGGAAAGATTCAAAAATAGGGGATCCGATCCCTTTATTTTATTTTCACGATCATCGGCCGATCATTGGCGGCTATAACCTTTGTAGAAGGTAGGGAGGTGGGGGTCAGACTACAGGGGTGTGGCACCACAGGCGGCGACGTCTGTGGCTGGAAACGAGGAAGAGAGGACTCGATCGAACAGAGAAAAAACTGGGCATTTCTTTTTATGGGTTTTCCGGCAAACCTGACGGTCGGTGGGGGGTGCATGATGCCGTGAAAAGGAGGAGGGCCGGAGCTTACCTCCATCACCGGTGAGGTCTCCGGCGAGAATTTGAGACAAACACGATGAAAGCGTCTGCGGCTTTAATGGAAAAATCCGAGAAGAAGGAGAAGAAAAAATCGATACTCGCCGTGGCCGACCATGGAGAAGGAAAGAGGGATTTTATATAGGGCGGAGAGGAGGCCGAATCTTTTTCGGATTCGACTTCCTCTCCGATTTGCTCTCATGAAAGAAAACTCGCAGCGGGAGTCTTCAATATTTTTTTTTTATTTTATTTTTTTATTTTTTTCACGCCTTAAGATTTGTGCAAAGGGGTGGGATTTTAGGGCCATATATCATAAGATTAGTCCAATACCATGTGTCTACCCAGTACCATACCATTCAGGCCAAAAACTGGTACGAGTTCACAGTATTACAAAGATGGGAACTGCAGGAGGTGCATCGACATCCTCTGAATGGTTAATAGGAACCTAAATTTTTGTCTCCTCTTGTTTGCCGTTGCATATCCCCTAATGCCAAATACTTAATTTATAAAACAGTAACCTCAGCTATTCATTCAGTGAATTAAATATCCTAGAGAATATTAGTTAAATATGATTGTTGATACTTATGTTTTCTATAATAATTTTTCATCCCATTATTGCATGCCAGCTTAAAGTTCTGGATTATTTCACAATAGCCATCTTTTGTATTTTTGCACATTTTAGCTCATCCATCTCAAATATCCCAACCAACATGATATAAATTTGTTATTGAACATTTTTGTTTCTGCTCGTTTCGAGCCTGTTAACCTTAACCACCTTAACAATTGCAGGAAATTGGACTTACATAGTTTCAAAATGTATTGCTTATCAGCTCAGTTTAGTGACTGTTTCCTTCAGATGCCCATAAATTTCCATAAGAACTGACTTCAAACCTGTAAATATGTCCAATGTAAATATTAGACCAAGCGTGGATGCTAGCTGCTGTTGATGCGGTGGTGGGAGAAGAAATAAATCCAAGATTTATCCTACTCATAAATAGTGATGAAGCATTGAAACAGAAAGGGCTTTGCAATCTCCTCTGAACGGACTCGACTTAAAGTTGTCGAGAAATTCTTTGTGCACCGTGGACTGTGTAGAAAATCCGATGTGGAGCGCACCACTTCATGTGATTGGTTCATGTAGCCATGGCTTTCCAACACGCATTTAATGCTTGCAATTCCACTTCTTCATTTAAAAATTTTATATGATGAAAATATCTCTGCTCTTTGAAAAAATTATGATATCCTATGGCATATTATGACTTTCTACATACAGGATATTATAATATGGCCCAGGATATCATAATATAGAAGAGATATTTTTATCCAACTGCTTTTCAATGCACATTTAATATCTGCAGTTTCGCTTTTTCATTTAAAATTTTGAAAGACAAAAATATCCCTATTTTTTGAAAAAAATTATGACATCCTTGGTATATTATGACATCCTGCGTCAAAATTATAATTTTCTGTATGCACGATGTCATAATATAGATATAAGATATCATAATTTTTTTCAAAGAACAAAAGTATTTTCATCGTTCAAAATTTTTAAATCAAAAAGTGGAACTGCGACATTAAATACGTATTGAAAAATGATGACTATGTGGATTAATTACATAAAGTAATATGCTCTACGTCGGATTTTATACGCTACCCGCGGTGCGCAAAGAATTTTGCTAAGTTGGTTATAATGATTATGGATTAGTCAACCAAGCCAATTTGTAATTGCTAGAGCCAGTTCCGTGAAAATAATATGGTGCAACACAAGAAGCATTCTGCAAGTTTCAAGGTGATGTTTTTGAACTCATACGTGGCATCTGGCAGGAGTATAAGAAAAGGGGAATAACAAAAGTAATAACTGGTAGTATAGTTATGCTAGGTGTTTCTTATGTATTAGTTCAGATATTTAATTTAATGGGAGCTTCTGCTGAGTAATTATGAAAGTTGATTAGTTGATATACAACAAAAATTTAACCCTCGAAGTTTTCTATTTATTTAATTTGCTACGTTATTATATAGCATTTCAAAAGCAGTTGGAAAAATGAGACAATGTTATATCTTGCACATTGCATGGAGTCGGAATGGGTGATATCGGCAATAATGATGACAGTTTTTCTAGGAAGACTCTATTGGTGTCTTTATTAATAATGTTGTTATTAATAATGGAAGGTATTTTTAGCCCTAATTAAAGTTAATTTCTTGATATGCAATGCAAGTTTGGCCGTTCAATTTTTTTATTTATTACAGTTTGTTATATTTTTTATATTATTTTTCAAATATAGTTAAAAAAATTATATCACTTTGTGTAGGTTACTCACTGAGCTACTACTGTAATACTTCCTCCTTCAACTGAAATGAATTAAAAAAAGGTGGAAAAGGAAGTAAGCGAGGAGAGGTTTGAGAAATGATTTAGAGGACAGGTTATGAGGGGTTCTTTTGATGGAGATGCACCTACTCATGGGCGGACCCGACTCAGACTTACCACCAGCTTTCTTATCTCGTTCTCTCGTTGTATCAACCCATTACTTGTATATTGCAGCACGACATGATATGATTCTTGGAGGATGGCAATCAACATCAAAAACGCTACAGAGATTTTTCTTTTTCTTCTCTTTTTTTTTTTTTCAAAGAAGAAAAGAAAAGGTTAGAGCTTTCCATGGCAATCAAGTTAGGAAAAGCGGTGTCCATATCGCTCCACTGATGTGAGAGGGAGAATAAGCATCCAAACATACCAGCAGCAGCAATCCAACTGCTCCTCCATCATCAGCTGAGGAGTCTTATTCAGGGAAATAGTAGGAATTGTGCTTATGCTGTTTGACAAGTTTTGTCTCATCGTGTGCCCAAACAAAAAATGTTTGGTTGAGGAAGGTGGGACTCTAGAACGAGAATAAATGATTCTTATTCTAGCCGTTTGATTAGAGAAAATTTCATTCTCATTCAGATTTCAGATAGAAATAGGAATGCCCTAGTTTTCAAAAACTAATTCCTAATCTCCTCTAGTATTCAAATTTCATTTCGATTCTAATTCCCAAACATGTTGGAAGATCAGACATTCTGATTCCAATTCCAATCCGTTCCTATTCTGATTTCAGTTGCAGGTTAAATGCAGGCACTTAGGGCTTTGCTTGCAACAATGATTTAGGCTGTAACTATTTGTGATGCAAGCTGCCATTTGCACAACAAATTGCATTCCTAAAATCTAGAACCTATAAAGAATTACCATCTTGTCCGTGAGTGGCATACGAGTTGTTATAATTCATAGAGATTTCTAGGTGGTTACAAACAAGATATGTGGCCCATGTTACAATTAATTTATAGCTGCAGCTGCTCCATGCACACAGAAATCACCAAGCACAACGTTGGTTTGAGCAATGATAAATCAACATATACTAAACTAATGCGAATGTAGATAAAATTCCCGAAAAATTGGGACTAAGGCTTGTTCTTTCAGAGGATAAACGGTCAAATGAATGATGGGTACATGATAAGTAAAAGGTTTATTTCCATTCTAACTTTGATTTTTGAGGGTAATTTTTCTTGATGATGCTAGCTTATCATTGTTCACATCACCTATACAAATGGCCCTATATTGCTAAATAAATTAATCTTGATTTTTTAAGATTGTTTTTCATGTTATTTTTTGTATTTTACTTTTTTTTGTCTCTCCCATAGAGAGCCTCGAGGAGAATTCCAACTAGTTTATTTATTAAATTCATTGAGAACTAGCTCACCTAAGATCCCGGTTTCAATTCTATTTTGATAGCAGTTCATGATCTCAGTAAATATTGATGTATTTTTGTCGTATTATATTAAAAAATTAAAAAAGAGAAAGTTTTGACATGTCTATTAAAAAAATAATTTGGTGCACCATTAAATGTTAGTAAAAGATTTTTGGGTTCATTAATAATCATTTAAAAACTCAATATTAAAGCATCCCGTGCTTACAAATAAATTATTGGAATACCAGTTCTCTTATGCTATATAGTATTATGGGATTATACCATCTCGGCCTTTATCCTCGGTCTTAATCTTCAGATGTACTTACCGACCAGTAGCTGAAGTGTCGAAGTAAATCTCGGTGATGGGCATCATCTGTATGTCCTGCTCCTTCTATGAGAGAGCTTTCGTTGCTATGGCCTCAACTCAGATCTCATGGGATCGGGTGGGAGCGGACGACGCCATCACATTTCACCTCTGAATGTTGTCCTCGATCAACTACCGATGACCTCATCATACTATGGCCAATGTCTTGCTCGGATTCAAGCCGACAACTTTCAAAGATTTAGGGACAACCATTACAAGGAGAATGTGAGGCAGCCCCATGTCTCTTAAATATCGGACTGTTATGATGAACTTCCAACAGTTATAGTAAAACATCGCACTCAACTTAATCGCCCATTACCCATGATGACATCGTGGATCATGATTCTCCCTAACAGTTATCAATAATTAAGGTAACGTATATTTTTTCCCATTATAAAAGGAGACCATAGAGGATCATTGGGTAAGCTTTTTTGGGCTAGAACAAATACTCTCTTGCTAAATTCTCTCTCATTGTTCCCAAAGCTCTACTAATTTAAGCATCGAAGAGTCTTTTATTGAAGAATCTTTGATGATCGGATTTTTCTTGTAGGTCTCAGGAGTACCCAATCATCCTCAAATCACCACTGACCACCGAGCTTCACGTTGGAACACCACCGACCAGCTACTCTCCTCGGTTCGGAGCCTTGCAGTAATAGATTGATGCTAGAGAAAGGGCCAAGCCCATCAAAATAGGAAGAACTATAGTAAGGTATTTGCAAAAGCTCAAGAAAATATCAATAGCTTTTCAAACTCTGGAGGTCCAGTAGATATCTAGATCAAAAAATGCCTGAGCTGACCTCTATCTTACCTTGCCACCTCGGACCTGACCGACCACCATAAACGAGTCTTTGTTGAGCATCTATAGATCTAGAGTATGGAAGAGACCATGGTACTATAGGATGGGTATGAGCCGAGTTGGATGGATCCAATCATTGACTATGTGGTTAAGGGAGAGTTGACTACTGACTCCATCCAGGCATGTAAAGTTAAGTGTCAAGCACCATGGTATGTTTACGTGGAGGGGAGATTTTATAAAAAGTCTTTCTCTCTATCTCTCCTGCATTGCTTGCGCCCATTCAAGGTAGATTATACCCTTCGAGGGGTGCACAAAAGAATCTGTGGTAATTGCTTGAGAGGTAGATCATTGACTTGCAAAATTATCAAACAAGGATATTATTGGCCGACCCTACAGGAAGATACGGCCAAGCCTATCAAATGATGCAAGCAATGCCAAAGGTATGCCAACATTCAGTGAAGATCGGTACTCGAGCTCACGACAGTTGTGCTCCTTGCCCCTTCGTTGTGTGAGGAATTGATATCTTTGGGCCATTCCCTTTGGCTATTGGTTAAAAAAAAATTTTGATCATAGCAATTGACTACTTCATCAAGTAGGTGGAAGCCGAGCTCTTGGCATAGATCACCAAGATAAAAGTTTGAGACTTCATGCGGAAGTCAGTCATCTGCCGATTTGGACTACTGCGAGCTATCATTATTAACAATAAAAATTTGATAATCAAAGATTCAAAGACTTATGTTCGAAACTCCACATCAACCACATGCTCACCTCGGTAGGACATCCACAATCCAATAAAGAGGCTGAGATGACTAACCTTATGATTCTACAAGGGCTAAAGACCAGACTCGGTCAGACAAGGGGACTATGGGTAGAAGAGCTTTACCATATCCTATAGGCATATTAGAGACACCTTGAATGACGATCGGGGAAATGCCTTTCAACCTCACCTTTGGAGTTGAAGCTATTATTCCCATTAAAATTGGGATACCGTCAACTAGACTGGAGCATTACGAAGAGCAAGAAAAGTTTGATCGGCTTCAAACAAATCTAGATCGATTTGATAAAATAAGAGAGCAAGTTCGAATCAGGATGGCTTCATACCAATAATGAGTGGCTTGCTACTACAACATTTGGAACAAAATAAAGACTTTTCAACCTACATACCTTATCCTGAGGTGAGCTGAAGTGTCCAAACCAACATAACAAGGCAAATTGATCCCAAAATATGAAGGATGATACTAGATCACCGAGGCTATCCGACTTGGAGCATATAGGTTGGAGATCCTCGATGGCACCTAGATTCCTCGGACATGGAACTCCAAAAACCTTCAAATGTACTCTTCTTAATGAAATTAAGGCTTGTAATCATTCAATTTCATTAATAAAATTACTCTTCTTCAAGTTCACACAGATTTTACACCCAAGTCAAAAAGGTTAGACAATGATTGTCGATGAGTATATGTCATCGGCCATATGCCGAGTATAATATCAATCAAGGGATATTCAGACATCCAGTCTACACTCCGATGACTAGATTAGAATGGATCGATCTCTTGAAGATATCTTGATTTTGGTTGAGACTTTCAAAGTTATGTTCGGCTAAGCATCGATGTTGAGAAGATATCCTGATCTAAGTTAGGACCTCCACAAACTGATATCTCGAATATCATCTGAAGACACATTTCTAGGTTGGTTAGTGTACAACATGATTAACTTGAAAAAATTCTATCAAATTTTCTACTCGTAATCGACCTGAAAAATCTACATCAGCCAAAATATGACTTTGGCTTTAGACTCCAAACATAAGCATCAAACTCAGACAGATCGATCTCTAAAACATACCAACTATATAAAATAAGATTGGACATTGGACGATGCTCACGATTTGCGAAATTTACAACTTCGGATCGACTTTGAAAAATCAACTTCGGTAGACAAACGACTTGGACATTGGATTCAATCCGAGAGCTTTCATTTCAACAATAATTCAGAAAATTATCAAGTAAGCATTCACATCGAAATTTGGAAGAGAAAGATTCATTTCATTACTTTAGAAGTTTATATATAACATGTCAAAGACAAACAAAACAAATATACAAGGGTTTTCAATTGTCTTTGGCTGGGGCTTTGATGTTAGCTTCAGTGGTCGGCTTGGCACTGAAAGGCTCGATGGTCGACTCGGGGGCAGGCTCGATCAGAGCCTCAGTGTCCAAGTCAGGTTGAGCATGCTGATCCTCTTCCTTGGCCTCGACCCCAAAAGCATTGGGGTCTAATCAGCTAACATCAACCTTATGAAACAGTCAAGTAACTTGAGCTTTACTAATGTCAAAGCCATATCCATACGCGACTGAAGACCCCTCTATGATCTCGGCCTTGAAGTCTGATGAGCATCTAAACTCATTTTGGCCTTCATCTTGGCTTTGACTATCACCTTCATCTTCTCAGCCTCGGCTCGAGTCTCAACCAATTTCACCTTCCCCTCGGCAACCTTGGTCGCTGCCTCTCTGAGCTTTAAGTTCTACCTCGATGATCTTCTATTGCCTTATCTTGGCAATATCATGCTCCACCATCAAGGAGCCTTCAATTGTCCGAGCCTTTCCCATGCTGCCAAGAGATCGGACCTTGCCCAAGACACCTCTTCCTCAGCTTTCCCCTTGGCCTCCTCTGCAACCTTCTTCAGGGCCTCGGCATCATGCATATCTCCTTTGAGCCTTCACTTGACTAGTTTGAAGCCAACAAGTCCTTCACCAAGGTGGGCGATGTCATGAATCACCTAGAAAAAGAGACCAAAGTTAGAAACCTCAAAAGCATGAGAAATAAAAATCAAGTTAAGAACTTATCTTGAAGAGATTTCTAAATGAAGTAGACAAGGGCTTGTCTAGAGGTCGGAACTTCATTTTAGACTAGTCCGATGATAGCTATAGCATCCTCATCAACTACTACATGAGCTGATGGTTTTGGAAGGCCGAGTCATCTCTTCATACCTTTTTTGCTAGGATAATAAAATCTTCCTCGATCACAGATTAGAAGGGACCTGCTCCATGCCGAATAAATGGAGTCGACACAATTGGGAAGAGAGGAAGTGACCCTAATCTTGTTGGAGATAGGGTTCGGCAAACAGGAGATGGAGTTGGAACTTAGACTGACTGGCTCTCCCCTCAATGGTAGCGCCATGATGACTTCGGGGACATCATCGATCTTGATGAGGTCAACACTCGCATTCCCTGTCGATCGAGTGGAAACCGGTAGAGTTGGAAGAATCGATGAGGCCAGAGGGGTTGAAGTTGATGGCCGGGACTTCTTTCCCACTGAAGACTCTTCCACGGACACACCCAAACTCTTCTTCTGCAGAACTGCTCTAGTAGATTCAAGTATGGGCCTCATCGCTGCAAGATCGAAGATAAAAGATTAATACCAAAATCAAATAGATGATATAATCTACAAAATAAATGAACTAATCATACCACAAGGAAGCATCGGACTCAGATTGACGTCATAGTGTCTGCTCGATCATGAGTTCCTTCAACTGGGGTACTTCGACATTAAGCAGCTTATGATAGGCCTCTTCGTCCTCGGGAAGGACTGACTTCTCTTTATTCAAAAAAAGCCAAGGATCACCCTGAATCTAGTTGAAGCTTCAGGGTTGATCCGAGGAAACAAAAAAAAGGCTCTTCCAGCCATGGACAAAAGTAGGAAGCCCGGTGATGAATTTGCATCTATACCAAGAAGAGAAATACCATCATACTTTTTCATGGGATTACTTTTTCAAAGTGAACAATGCTCTAAAGAGCGAAGCCCTCAGTTGGATGCTGAGCTAATCACACAGGATAATAAAAATAACAATCACCTAAATGGATTTCAGAGTGATTGAGTAGGAAAAACTTGGAAGAAATCAAGAACATTACTAGCGAAGGGGTGAAAAGGTAGCAAAGATCTACTTGGAAAGTCTTCCCGTATAAGATGACTCGACCCTCCAGAGCATTGAAAACATGATCTTCCCAACTTAGAATTTCTAGTCGGAAAGATGATGAGATAGAATATGAAGACCGAAGCCTTCCGAGATCGGCCTTGGAGATGGTCGATTCCTTATTGTCAAGGTCCTAAAAGTCTCCAAACCTCCACACGAGACTGCCTGAGCCGTGAGGTTCAGATCTTCGATGCCTAGATGAGGAACCAGCCTCGATAGTGGTCCAAGGAGTGTCCTCGGGCTTGGATCAAAGAAGAGGCAGTTGAGAGCTTTGACCACCCCAATGGTTCTCACCTTGAGCCTTACTACCGGAAGACATTTCAAGTGAAAATAAAGAATCAGAGAGAGAAAAAACCAAGAAAAATCAGAAGGAAGGGGACCAACTGAAAGACAAACTCAAAGAAGGAAAATGCTAGGACTGAAGAAAACAACGAGATGCCGGAGTCAAAGAAGATGATGGCACGAGCAGCAGCAAGGAATCCTTCCGGTGGATTGGGCACAAGAGTAGTGGAAGCAACTAGCCAAAAAAATAGAACTAAGCAAAGATTGGCCTGTTTATACTATGTATCAACGACCTAGATTGGAGCCTCGAGTCGCTAGATTTTTGCCACTTGGCACAGATCAAGGCCGTCTGATCAAGCGACTCTTTGTCGCACTCCCCTTTCGATTCAACCATATAGACCGATCCGCAAGAAATGTCATTGGTCTAGTCAACACTTAACATGTGGCGACTCACAGTTGGCCAGTCCATAACCATCAAATCTCATCTTTCCAAGTCAAAAAAATATTCTATCTTGAGCCACCCATCCCTCATAAATGTGATGAGACTTGCAAAGCATTGTATCTCCCTAATAATTAGGGCACAATTCATGGAGTGACTCATCAAATTGATGTCGAAATTTGTGAAACAACATGTCAATTCAGTTTCAAAAACTATACGAGGTGATGGGATGATTGGCTTGAAATTCATGCAACTCGAATGATTCACCAAAATGGATAAAAGCTGAGGACTCTTTCGAGGACTACTACTTCCTTCACTCGAGGCAACACCTCGAGTTTGGAAGTAGGAAAAAGGGTTATGGGGCTATATCACCTTGGCCTTTGTCTTCAGTCTTAGTCTTTGGATGCACTCACCGACCAGCAATCGGGGTGTCGAAGTGAACCTCAACGGTGAGCATCATCTGTATGTCTTGCTTCTTCTATGAGAGAGCCCTCATCGCTATGGCCCCAACTTGGATCCAGTGAGTCCGAGAGGGGGCGGATGACTCCATCACATTTTACCTCCGAACGTTATCCTTGACCAACTATCGATGACCTCATCATACTATGGCCGATCTCTTATGCGGATTCAAGCCTACAATTTCTGAAGGCCTAGAGAGACAGTCGTTACAAGGAGAATGTGGGGCAGTGCCATGTCCCTTAAAAGTTGGATGGTTATAACGAAACTCCTAATGGTTATAGCAAAACATAGCACACAACTTAATCGCCCATTACTCATGACGATATCATGTACCATGATTCTCCTTGGCAATTATTGGTAATTGAGGTAATGTATACTTCTCCTCACTACAAAAGGGGACCATAGAGGATTCTTGGATAAGCTTTTTAGGCTAAAAAAGCACTCTCTTGCTAAATTCTTCCTCACTGTTCCCAAAGCTTCAACTAGATTAAGCATCGAAAGGTCCTTCACTAGAGAATTTCTAATGATTGAATCTTTTCTGTAGGTCCTAGGAGTGTCTAATCATCCTTGGATCACCGCCAACCACCAAGCTCCACCTCGGAACACCGCCGACCTAGCTACTCCTCAACCCTGAGCCTTATGGCAACCACATAGTCCAAAGAACTCTGCTTGTAGCATTAGTGTTTAATAAATAGTTTGCTCTCACATGTTGAAAGAGCAACTTCAAAGCATGAATCAAAGCCTCTTCAAATCTTTATACTAACCCATAGCATACCTAACCAACTTCGGCATAATGTTTATGTGAGGATCCATACGGATGTGTGCTTAGTCTCACATTGGTTATGTATTGAAAAGATCTTAGATACTTATCCATAGTCAAAAAATTCAAATAATATCTTTCAGCTAGCCTTTTTAAATGAAGTCTTGAATTATTATAGTTATCCTTTGAATAATCATTCTTTACATTACTATCATGGCACAGGGATGGACAAGGTTGTTTAAGCCTTAACTATACAAATCCATCGTTAGTGTGCTACATGCATCCTCCTTATGGTTTGACGCAGCCTATAGCATGGTGATTGTTGGGAAAGAAGGATGGAAGATGCATGAAACAATAAAAAAAAAAGAAAAAAAGAAAAAAAAAACTCTCTTCTCATAAGTTTCAATTCGATAATCTCTAAAAAAATTGATTACAATGATGGTCATGGGTCCTATTTATAGTGTAAAAGTCCTAAGTCAACTAAAAGAAAAAATTTAAGAAAAATAAAATCTTAAATAAATCAAAAACAGACTCCATGACAGACTAGGACTCTTGCATGTTTTCCTAGAACTATCAAACGATTGAATTAGACTTCGAAATTCATAATAATGATGAAGCAGCCAGCCTCGTAGAGCTTAAAAAGAGCTTTTCAGAATGGGGTCAACTTAAGGATTCTGATGTCGGATGATAAAGTTATGGCTGTTTTACTTTAAAGTATCAGAACTCTATAGGAATCGATGGTACTTTAGATATCTCAGTAGATATACCTCGGATATCTCAGCAGATATCTCGGATATCTCAGTAAATACATCGGATACCTCAGTGGATATCTCGACGGCATCATGGATACCTTGGATCGGTCAGTATCCTGGCATATGTAATATATGTCAAGTCAAATTCACACCCTTTCAGATCCGATCCCTCAATTTCATGTATCTATGAGTTATGATGTCTGCATCATTCTCCCTTGGCTGAAAAGAACTCATCCTTGAGTTGATAACTTCTTCATCTGATGAATCATCTGTATAAGAAATTAAATTTTTCACATTGAACACATCAGAGATTCGAAGATGACTTGGTAATTGCAACTGATAGGCATTGTCATTGATCTTCTTGACTATCTCGAAAGGATCCATCTTGCGTTGGCTTAGTTTGTGGTATTCTTCTATTGAATATCAATCTTTGGTTAGAACAGCCCACACATAGTCACCGACCTCAAAAGTTACCTTCTTTCTATGCTTGTTCGCAGCCTTTTTATACTTGGCATTGCTAGCTTCAATGTGTTTTGTTACTGATTGATGAATAGCTTGAATATCTACTAACAAAACTTCAGTCTTTGCACTGGATCATCCTTTGAAATTGATGGGAATTAAGTTCAAAACACTGCTCGGATTCAATTCATAGATAATCTGAAATGGGCTGTAGCATGTAGTCCTATTCACTGAATGGTTGAACATGAACTCAGCCTGTGCTAAGGCCAAATTCCACTACTTCGAACACTTGCTAGCAAGATTTCTTAATAAATTTTCTAAGCTTTTATTAATAGACTCGGTCTGACCATCTGTTTGAGGATGATAGGCTGAACTGAACTGCAAAGTAGTTCCCAAACTCCTCCACAGGCTTCTCCAAAAGTGGCTCATAAACTTTGTATCTCGATCAGATGTAATGGACTTGGGTAATCCATGGAGACGCACTACTTCTTTGAAGAACAGTTGAGCAACATTCAAAGCATCCATGGTCTTCCGACAGACGATGAAGTGAGCCATCTTTAAGAACCTATCTACCGTGACCATCACTGAATCGCACTGTCTCTGAGTTACAAGTAGACCCAAAATGAAAACCATGCTGATTTCTTCCCATGGACGATCTGGAATAGGCAAAGGGGTGTATAATCCTACATTTGTCACCATTCCCTTCGATACTTGGCAGACTCGACAACGATCCACAAATCTGATCACACATGCTTCAATTTTGGCTAATAGAATTTATTTTGAATTAGTGTGAGAGTCTTGTCTCTGCCAAAGTGTCCTTCATTATGAAGCTCTTATACAATCTTCTCTTGCAAAGAGCAATGGGGAACACAAAGCTGCACACCTCAAAACAAAAATCCATCATGCAACTGATAATCAATTCGGGTATGAGAATGTATCTCCTGTAGAATTTAGCCAAAGTCAGGGTCACTGGCATAGTGATCCTTCAGGGTATCGAATCCAATCACCTCCTAGTAGCTTGGCTGCCCGGCTTAATACATCTGCCATCCGATTCTAAGTGTTAGATTTGTGCTTCAGAATAAAGTGAAACTCTAGCAAGTAGTTCTCCCATTTGATATACCTGTGGCATAGCTTTTCTTATCCATTTATGTACTTCAGGGCTTCATGATTAGTGTACAAGATAAACTCCTTATGGATCAGGTAATGACGCCACTACCAAGGCACATTGATTACGCATAAAACTCTACATCATATGTCGAATAATTCAGCTTGGATTTGGATAATTTTTTATTATAGAAACAAATTGGCCACCCCTCTTGACTGAGTACTCAACCGACTCTAGTAGAGGATGCATCACACTCCACCTCAAAGATCTTAATGAAATCAGAAAGGGCAAGGACATCAGCAGAGGTGACTCTTAGTTTAATTTTTTCAAAATCTGTCTGTGCCTTGAAAGTCCACTGAAATCGTCTTTCTCTCATGCAATCAGTCATCAGAGACATTACCAAAGAAAAACCACAAATGAATCTACAGTAGAAGGATGCCAGGCCATTAAAACTTCAGACTTCAGAGATGTTGTGCAGCACTGGCCAGTTTTTAATAGCTTAAATTTTGGATGGATCAGCCTGCAATCCTTCAGAGGAGATGATATAGCCCAAAAAGATCAGACTATCCATCACAAAGCTGCACTTCTTGGGGTTGGCAAATAACTTCTCTCTCCTTAGTGTGCTAAGAACCTCTACGAGATGTTGCAAGTGATCTTCTAAAGTAGGGCTGTAAATAAGTATATCATCAAAATAAACCACAATAAATTTACTGATATGATTGTAGCACATGGTTCATCAGCCTCATAAAGGTACTCGATGCATTGAAAAGTCTGAACGGCATTACCAGCCACTCATAGAGACCCTCCCTTGTCTTGAAGGCTGTCTTCCACTCATCTCCAGATCTGTTGTGCAACTGATGGTGGCCACTTTTTAAGTCGATTTTGGTGAACACCTTGGCCCTAGCAAGTTGATCAAGCATGTCATCCAGCCTCGAAATCGAAAATCGATATTTGATGGTGATCCGGTTGATAGCTCAGTTGTCTATGTACATGCATCACGAACCATCTTTTTTTGGAACCATTAGAGCAGAAACCACACACGAACTCATGCTCAGATGGATGTATCCCTTGTCTAATAGCTCCTAGACCTGTCGCTGCAACTCCTAATGTTTAGCTGGACTCATGCAGTATGTCGGTTTGTTTGGTAGACTCAACCCAGGAACAAGATCGATGTGGTGTTGTATGTCTCATTTTGATGGTAATCCTTCAAGCAAGTCTTCGAAGAATACATCAGCAAATTTTTGAAGTATGGGACGTACCAGGGTGGGATGTCTCGCTCAGCCAACTCGCCCTTTTCCACCACCGCTAGCAAGTAGTCGGCCTCCATCACCTCCTTCAGATAGGTATGCTTCCTCAGAAGGTTGATGCTGGTCTCTACTTTAGGTTTGTGTAAGTCTTCTTCCTTCATTAGCGCTAGGGTGATCTTCTGATTATCCTTTTAGAAGGTATAAGTGTTCCAATGGCCATCATGTATAACACCACGATCATACTGCCACGACCTTTCTAGAAGTAGATGACAGGCATCCATTACAACAACATCACACCACACCACACCTTGTCATAGTACTTCTATCCAATAAAGAACGAAACAAGACAGCAACCGTCAACAATCACCACACTCCCCTTTTGAAATCAAGACAGCTTGTACAATCATGGGTGCTTCTCGGTAGCTAGATTCAGTTTTGTAACAGCCTCCTAGGAGATGATATTTTCATAGCTTTTTTCATCTATGATGACTTTGCAGACCTTCTTTTCAATAGTGCAGCAAGTATAAAAAAATATTGATCCACCTTCAGTCCTTTTTTTCTTCTCTTTTAGGAGCAAGTAGGCTCTTTTGAATAACTAGAGCCTCTCCGCTATCGTCAAATAGCAAGGAGTTATCCTCTTCGTTATCTATTTTATCGTAAACAGACTCTTGTTCTTCCTCAGATGGTTCTCCTTCTTCAATCAGTAGTTGCTTTCTGGATCATCTAACGAATTTTTTTACAATTGTTCTACGTGCGTCCAATTTCACCATAATTATAATACCACAGATTCGATGATCCAGCTGAGGTTGGATTTGAGGATCTTGTTTCTGCAATACGAATAGAAGGGTTAGTAGTATTGTGCTGCATATCCCCTTGATTTTTCGTCGCTAGATTACTTTATTGGGGTGGGTTTGATTTGGGTATCGGATTGCTTCGCAGTTGCTCCTCAACAACAACAATATGATGGTATGCCTCTTTGATAGTCTATAAGGTATAGAGCCTCAAAACATCCTAAATCTGCAGTCGTAGTCCCCCCAGGTACCTCACCACCATCTATTTTTCATTCTCCGTAAGATCGTTCCTAGCCACAAGTTGGTAAAACTCTTCTGTGTAGTCATCCACGGATCTAGGACCTTGTCATAGGTTCTGTAGGTGCTGGTACAAGGATTGTGTATAGTCGAAGGGTAAAAACTACTCCCTCAATGCTTTCTTTATCTTCTTCTAATTCTGAATTTTTAGTTTGCTTCTGCACTCTCTGATTTTCTTCAACTGTTGCCACCATGCAGAAGCTCGACCTATCAATTTTAAGGCAACAAGTTTTACTTTTTTTATCATCAGGTACCTTCTCTTATACTTGAAGTTTAATCTAATCCAGCCAATGAAGGAACACCTTCATCTGTAGATCACCTGAATATGCAGGTAGATCTACTCTTATAGAATCAAACTAGTAGGTTGATCGTTCGAATAAGTCATCACGATCTTCTCACCAGTATGTGGGAAGATCCCCATGAAAAGGATTTTTGAAATCTAAAAACTTTCTGTCAAATCTGCGATCATCAGGTTCTTTCTCGGATCTCGCATCCCGAGTTTCTAACTACGTAAGATGCACAGTCTAATCTGCCACTTGTCTCTTTAAATCTTCACATTTCAACATCAGATCTCATTCTCGTTGTGTGATTTCTTCATAGACTGCTGCTTGATTCACAGGTTGGTTCTTCTTACGATCACTATGCATCATCTGACTGTAGAAAAGAATCAGCACTTACGGATCTGAAGGACTCTGATACTAATTGATGCAGCCTATAGCACAGCGATCGTTAGAGAAGAAGGATGGAAGACATATGAAACAATGAAAAATGGAGAAAAAAGAAGAAAAAACTCTCTTCTCATGAGTTTTAATTCAATAATGTCTAAAAAAACTGATTATAATGATAGCCAGAGATGCTATTTATAGTGTAAAAGTTTTAAGTCAACTAAAAGAAAGAATTTGAAAAAAAATAAAATACTAAATAAATCAAAAAATAGATTTTATGACAGACTAGGACTCTTGCGCGCTCTCATAGGACTGTCAAACGATTGAATTAAGCTTCAAAATTTATAGTGATGGTGAAGTAGCTAGCCTCATAGAGCTTAAAAGAGCTTTTTGAAATGAGGTCAACTTAAGGATTCTGATATCGGATAGCAAAGTTATGGTCATTTTACTGTGACAGTGCCAGAACTCTGCAGGAATCGATAGAACTTCGGATACCTCAGTAAATATACCTCGAATACCTTAATAGATATCTCAAATACCTCAGTAGATACCTCAGTGGATATCTCGACGGCACCATGGATACCTTGAATCAGTCAGTATCCTAGTACATGCAATAGCTGTCAAGTCAAATCAAATCGCACCCTTTCGAATTTGATCCCTCAATTCCATGTATCTGTGAGCTATGACGTCTGCATCATGGTTGCATGGCATAGTGCTAGATTTATCATAAGAGACAAATTTGGTCACATCTTGTATGTCAATTCTTGAGTGTTTCAATCATCCTCTATCACATTATTTGAGCTCTGAGTTACTTAGAATGAACTAAAGTTTGCCATCTAACACCTAAATACTTGTTAGGTTTGGCCTAAAAGGGACTCCTTAATTCTTATTGGATTGTCAGTGAGCCTTGTCATAGCTCTTCTTCTAGACATTTGGGAGATGAAAGTATTCTTCAAGCTCTTTCATGTCAGTTTTGTTTACCATCGAGCTAACCGGACTACGAATTGGCTTGTGTGTCTTAGATCCCATCTTGATCTCCAATTAGGATTTTTTTCTTTTGATTGAGTGGCTACATTATACATCCATTAGAGTACAATAGATCACAAATTTGAGAGATGGAGTTCCAAAGAACCGAGTCATATGATTTGCTACATATGAGGCTACCAACTTGCAACATAATTAGCTTCTAGAGGGTGGCTTCAAAGATTGTAAGGGAGTGCTCTTGAATCTTCTAGTAAGAGAAAGTGCGATGAGTGAGCAAGGAAAAATAAAGGTTTGGTTTCCTTGGAAACCCTCCTTGGGAGGGAAAGAGGGAGCTATAGGAGCTGAGATGGAGGTTGAGAGGTAGTATTCTGTAGGGGGTTCTTCTTCATGAGCTTCCCTGAGGCCAGATCTGGAGGGTGAGAATGGGTCTCGAGCTCCTCCAGGTGGTTTGACAAGCAAAGGAGGACCAATGTCAGAAGTTGGTAGGTCATGGACTCAAGTCATCCAGGGCTCTCACCAATTCTGATGGGAGTCATTGAGGGCGATAGTGGATGACATTATGTAATTTAGGAATGGTTCACTCATGTCATTGTCTTCTCTAAGGAGGACATAAGCTAGGCTTGCTTACAATTATAGTCAGCACACTTGGATAAGTTTTTGGGGAAAGGTTTTTCCTTTAATTTTGTTCAAAAAGAGCTCAAGCTCCATTGGAATATGAGTAAGCTTCAGATTTCACATATGTCTGAAGATATTTTATACTCATATTACGTACAAAGGTGGAGAAGGACAAAATACTTGCATGGGAACCTTAGTCCTTAGTTGGCCAACTCTTGGCTCTTGAGAATTGGATACCAAATTTCAAACTTGGTTGGGATGGTATTCCACAAGCTAGGGTTTGGGTTAGATTGCCCGATTTATCTTTGGAGCTCTAGGAGAAAGATAAGATCTTGAGGATGTGGTTGCAGTTGATAAACCATTGTTCTTGGCTGAGTGTATAGAGTTCTTCATGAGGATGAGTTTCGCTAGAGCCTGCATGCTTATTGATGCTTCTCAAATCATCTACCCAGGTGTCAACATGATGGTCAATGATGAAATAATATAGCAAGAGTTCATATATGAGGATTTATCTAATATATGCTATATATGTGAACAACTTGTCTATGAAACTAAGACCTGTGGGTGTTCAAATCTACCAAAGGCACTAGTAGGCTAAGCCGGTGTATGGTTTGTAGATTTGAGCTTTCAGGATGCTGGTGGCAAGTTAGACACTAAGAGGTTTTAGGAGGTCTCCAACTCTACCACAATCAAAGGGGTAGACTTCTAGATCTTGGATGCAATAAAAGAGGCAATCCAAGCGATCATAACTGGCTCAACCCAAATCTCCTTAACAAGTCCTTGGATAAGAAATGGGTTCTTGTTTTGCACCACTGATGCATAATGAAGAGGAATCCATTGTGCAACTAATGAATTTGGGTTCTTCATCATCAGTGAAGGTAGAGTCATCAACGGCATGAACTATGTAGGAAAAGTGCAATGAGATCTCCAACTAAGGTCCTGTCAAAAGCAAGCTCGCCAAGATCAGAGTCTCCCCCATAAACCAACAAGGTTCTGGTGAGATAGGAGAGCTCGATCATCAATGAACCAGGGAGGCAATTGGTCCTCTACTGATCAATGCAATCTCATAACAAGAATTTACATCTTGTTAGGAAAGTATGGAGACTAGTAATTGAAAAATTTATCAGTTCAAGAGTGGTACAACCAGAGGCATAACAACAAGTAGGTGGTCAAATAAGGACCGCTTTAGTTCGGGATCAATATTATACTAATGGTTAACTAGGTACTCATGGTGCTTATGTTTCTAAATTAAAATTTGCCCTAGAAAATTCTGGGAGCAAAGAACATTGTTCACAACTACATCATAAGGGTGGTGATCAATCCTCTGTATTCATGGTTATTCTTCCTAACACCCACTTGTTCATGGGTCTAATGCCTCGAGGATGGCTATTCAATCATTTAATTTTGAACACAAATATTGGCTTGAAATTGTAGGAGAGCCGCTAAGCGCCCCTTTGTCAATTACTCCAAAAATACGATGAGATAGTATAACCTGGACATTTGTTATTTTCTTGAGACTTGCTTGTCTAATGAGGTATTAGGCCAAATCCAAATGATGATGGATCCTCGATGGGGTGTATATATGATTCCTTTTAGGAGACTATCTGGAGGGATTGTGATTGCTTGGAAGCTTGGGTTGGAGCAAGTTAATTTTCTCCATGTCAACCGACGAATTGCTTTTCGTATTATTACTCCGACCTCTAGGCCACAATGGATGTTAGCAGTAGTATATTCAGTATTTTAAAGTGGAGCGTAGGCAGTTGGTAGGATCATATTTTATCAATCAGGACCTTAGGTTTGCCCTTGATTATTATTGGTGATTTTAACTGCATATTAAATGTTGAAAACAAAAAAGATGGCAAGCCTTTTCATGTGGATAGAGAGATTAAGGAGTTTTGCTCCTTCTTCTAATAACCAGATCTTATGGATATCAGCTATCAGGGACCAGCATTTACTTGGTGCAATAATTGTCTAAGAGCAACTAGAGGCTGGGAAAGGTTAGACTGAGCCTTTGCTTCAGACAATTGGATAAACTTATTTTTAAAGTTTAAAATTCAACACTTGACCAAATTTGCTTCAGATTGTTATCCCTTGTTGCTTACAATATCAGCTAACTGGTGAAGGAAACAAGTCGCATTCTATTTTGCAAAAAATTGGCTTTATTGTGATGCTATACAGATAAGATCCATCGAGCTTGAAAATGTCAAGGACACCATTCTCTTAGAATTAGATATTTAAGCTCGTTCAATAGACTAATGAAGCTCTTTGAAGGTGGAAGCAATTCTTTGGCAACATTTGTAATAGAAGTAGGATGAATTAATTTGAAGCTTTAAGAATGGAGGAACAACGAAGGACCTTACCCATAGGAGCACATGTACTTGTAGCACTGGTAAGGCAATATCATAAGAATTTATACATTCAAGAAGTTTTTGGAGATAAAAATTAAGGCTTTCTTAGCTCAAAGATGGCGATACAAATATCATGTTCTTTCACTACTCAATAATCTAAAAAGAAGGCACAATCGAATTATACAAATCACTGATTCTTAAGGGACATAGCTCATGGGGGAGGAAAGCACGAGGAGACCATTTTTTACTCAGTTCCAGCAACTTTGGCAAGCCCAAGCTGATGTAGATGAAATCAAATTTTCATCTACTTTAGATATTGTAATGGTGGAGTAGAATGAAGCTTTAATTAAAGCCATCACAGAGGATGAGATTAAAGAAGTTATTAGGAAAATACATTCAGATAAAGCATTAGGGCCTGATGATTTTCAAGCCTTTTTCTTTCAGCATTTTTATCATATTGTTTGTCTTGATGTGATAAATACTATCAAGTATGTCTTCTAATATGCTTGCATGCCACAATCCTAGAAGAGGACCTTCATTGCATTGAATCCCAAGAAAAATAATCTGATAGGAGTTAATAATTATAGGCCAATCAACCTATGTAGTATAATTTAAAAGCTGATAGCCAAGATATTGTTCAATAGAATGAAGCTTATACTCTCATCACTAGTGTCTATTAAGCAGGGGGTATTTGTGCTAGATTAGAGCATTATCAAAATTATTTTAATAGGCCAGGAAGTTATGCACTCCTTGATGCAAGCCTTGACGACTCGGAGTCTTATGGCCTTAAAAATTAATATGGAAAAAATCTATGATAGAATGCATTGATCCTTCTTAATTCGGGTGTTGAAGCATTTTGGTTTTCATGATTGACTTATTAGTTGGATCCTCTCTTGCATCACAGAAGTTCTATTTGCTATCCTTGTTAATGATTCTCCTATGAAGTGAATCTACCCAACTAGAGGATTGAGGTAAGGGTGTCCAATATCTTCCTATTTATATATTCTTTGTTTGAATTTCTCCTCCAAACTATTTAAACAAGTAGTGGATTTGCACTTGCTGAGAGCTTATAGCTAGGTAGGGGTGGGCCTTATATGTCACATGCGCTTTATGCCAATGCCAATGATATATTAGTGGTGTCTAGATCCATACTATAAGGATAGTATTTATATTAAAGCAATTCTGGATGCATATTGCTCCATGTCAGGTCAAGCAATGGATGCAACAAAGTCATATCTATCATTTAGTTCCTTTACATTAATAAGGATCGAGTGCAGTATTTGTGAAGCTCTGCACATGCTAGAAAAGAGAGAGAGTTGAGATATTTGGGAGTGCCTTTATTAGGAAATCAACTGGTTGCATTGGATTTCAATTATCTGAGGGAAGCTATAACAAACAAAATAGATACTTGGAAATGGAATGCCCTTTACTTTGCTGGAAAAATGATGTTTCTTCAATCAGTTTTGACATATCAATCTATCTATTGTATGTCTTCAATATATATACCAGTTGTTGCCCTACAGAATATGGAGAAAAATTGTAGAGCATTCCTCTAGGGAGATCCTTTGGAATGTAGAGGCTTTCATCTAGTTTCTTGGCAACAAGCTTGTTCTCTCAAACATAGTGGTGGCCTTGGTCAACATCCTTGCTAAAGAGAAAAGAATTGTTCCTTTGCAAGGTGGCACACAACTAATTCTAAAATCTCAATCTTTATGGCCCAAGTGGTTGCTACTAAGTATAAATTCATAGGATCCTTGTATAATTACAAGAAGTTGGCTCGATGCTATGCATCTAGGCCAAGATCTTGGCTCGGGGATCAAAAGATTAGTTTAATTCCTTTGGTCAATTGGCTCTGGAGACTCCATTAGATTGTTGTAGGATCCTTGACTTACCTCTATTCTTTTACTCATGAGACCAACCTTTATCAACATGGATTTGGACTACGATGAGTGGAGAGTCCATAATCTTATCACTTTGGACAGGCAATGGGATGGAATACTATGGCCTCATTGTTTTCAATTGATATGATGACCTAAATATGTGCCACTCCAATTGCTTGTGACAGTTGGCCAATCAACTTTGCAGGGGCAATATTAGAATACAAAGTATCAGGCTCAAACAATATGCTTTATTTGTCATAAAAATTATAGGCCTACAATGAATTGCTCAAGGGAGTCTAAAAATTAGAGGTACTAATGAGAGTGAGTTTTTTGATGGAGGTTACTGTGGAGAAGACTCTCCTGCAAGAAGCTGTTGTGCTAGTCAAATATTCTCCTTATCATCCAATAATATTGTGATTTATGTCTCTACAATGGAGGATTGTCATCATGCATTGGTAGGCTGCTCATTTACAAAAGATTGCTAGTTGGTTTGTACTGACATGTTAGGGGTGTGCTTTCAACCTCAAATTTTTTGCCAAAATTGGAGCAATGGATATTCAGTTCCTAGGTATAGAATAGGTTGAGGTACCTTATGGCTTATACTACTTGGTCAATTTGGATGCATGCAATGGGAGGATATTTCAGCATAAATATATTACTTCTCCACAACTGATTAGGAGAGCAATGTATACAACACCTTCTAGTACTTGGTCTAACACTTCACTATAGCTTAAGAATTGCCCATTGAAATAGGGAGCATTGAGTTCTAATCAATTAAAATCTAGAGAACTCAAGTTGGTTTGTTGGCTTCCCTTTCCAATGGGAGTTCTTAAAGTAAATTTTGATGCTTCGGTGACATCCAGTGAAGTTGCTGTTGCTTTCATCATTAGGGATCATCAGGGAATCTTATTCAGAGCTAGAGGCAAGGCTTTACCATCCTCTTTAGTCCTTTTGTTAAATTGGTAGCCACTTGGATGGGGATTAGAGTGGCTATCTATGAGTTGCATGTAATAAAACTTTGGATGGAGGGTGATTCTCTTATGGTAATTCAATGGCTCTTAAAATAATTAGAGAATATTAGGTCATCCTAGCCTCTGTTGTGGGACTTGCACTCATAGAAGCATATATTCCAGACCTTTCAAATCCCTCATGTCTTTCATACGAGTAATCGAGCTGATGATTAAATCTAGCTAATAAAGCAAAAGAAGCTAATTTCGATATTGGGCAAAATAACTCGCTGATCCTCACTTGGCCGATATCTTTTAGATAAGCTCTAGGGGGATTTACTTAGAACAATGATGATGCTAATACAAAGTAGATCTTGTCCCTTAATACTTCTTCTAGTACAAATGTGATTCTTTCTCCAGATCAAAATTTATAGTTTAGTCATAGGCTAAAATGTTGGGAGATTGGTTAATTGCACTATGTCCGTATTTTTTACCAATTCTTTTTATTATTTTTGTAGTGGTAGCTATTTGGCTTTTACTCTGCCAGCTAATAGTCGGTATGCTAATATACCTCCAAAATTGTTACCCGATAATGGAGATTAGGCAACTAGGCTATAGCTGAAGATCCTTTTGGCACAATTAACATTTTTCTTGATCGATAATGGACAAGATGTTGTAGAAAGGGGATGAGTTTTGGGGTAACTTCCCTAACAAGATGTTGTTTCTTTTTGGTTTCATGGCCAATGAGTTATTAGGTATCTTGGATTTGGGTGTCTTTTCAATATTTGTTTATATCACAATCGAAGATTAAATCAAATGGGACTATGATCAATTGGTTCACCCTTAAGGAAGATTTAGTTGTTTCTGTCATGGGTTCACTCTTGGAAGGAAGTTTCAAGCGGCTGCTAAGTTAAGCATAGTCAGGGGGGTCTATTTTTCACTTGGGTTCTTATCTCATATTGTAAATAGCCATCTGGAGGGTGCTCCTTTATTATTTTGTCTATCTCCTTAGGCGGTTGTATTCTTTAGATATTGTATCTTTTTTATGTTTCTACTTTTAAGGAAGTTGTTGTTCCATTTTTTATCCCACCAAAAAAAAAAGATTGCATGCGATAAAGAAATCCTCTAGTAGTCCAAAAGAAGTGGATGAGTGTAATCACTGTAGGTTGCCAAATTGGATACCAATTGATCATAGTTTTTGAGCCCCTTTTTAATACCACATTGGTTGCCTTAATAATAGTGCTTTCATAGATTAACCCTTCCATGCTTCTCTTAATTCTATGATTAGAACAACAATATTATAGAGATGACATCCACTCACTGCCATTGAAATTGATTCTAAGATGTATGGGCTCCCAAGTTATGTGAATCACATGAGAATGCACGAGGATTACAAGGATGGAGTCCCAATTTTCTTCGGCTATCAAGGACCATTAGAAAGCATTTGGGTGGATGAATTTTGATGCTAGCAATGGGCTCTTATCAGTCACTAGAAGGGTTTTGAATAATATTCTTGAATATATGACTATTTCTAGCCAACCAAATTTAGTAAGCAATATAGCTAATCACAATCATATTGTGAACCCACTTACCTTTCTTTTTTTATTCTTTTAAGTGGTCGAGAAATATTTGCAATGAAAGAAGGATGAAATTGATTTAGGTGGTCCTATCTTATAACTGCAACATATGATGAATGATGAGACAAAGATATGAATTAAAGTTCTAGAACTCTTTTCCCTTCACAACTATTTTGTGTTTGGTATTTATTCCTCTTTAAATTAGATTTTACTGGAGTTTTATTTATTGTGGAGGTTGAATTTTCTTTTCGTCCTAACTTCCACACTCACTTTGCTATACAATCGGATATATGTCAGTTGATTACTAGATTATGAATTATGATATCCATCAAAGCCACTTAGCTCTTCACATCATATTTTTTTTAAATTTTTTTTATTTTTTATGTGACTTTCCATCGAACAAAAATCATATGGGGCGGGCAGATAGTGGAACATGTGGATGGGGCTCTTTTTATGCCACATTTCCTCTTTCTCCCATTTTAAAGAGGAAACTTAAAGTCAAATAGGGATAAAACCCTTACTAATAGAGTCTATCAATCTGTAAGTTAAAAAAAAAAAATTCATGCTCAAGAAAGAATGTCTATAAACATAAACTATCCATATCTTTTCTTCTTCCTTAAGTCTTTCTCATCCGTTGTCCCTTTCTCCTCCTATGAATATGAAAGCATCCATCTCTTTTCTAATAATAAATTGATCAATTCATACTTATAAACTTATATATATCAAAGAAGCTTATAGTATATATCAATAAGCCATTTACTATGCATTATTTGGCCATGTACCATTATTGGTGACTGTTATATTTTACAACTGTGTATAAATTTATCTAGAGATGTGTAGTAGGACGTGGATGAATATTTTACTAAGTATATATAACTAGTCATATATTGTATATTAGTTAACACCATATTTGAAAAATTATATACTGATCGTTATATAGATATGTATTGTATCATTACTGAGTATATATTGAAAACTTATAGTATATATCAGTAAGGATCAAATGTGTATTATTTTGCTATATACTGTGTACTAGTGAACGTCATGTTCTAAAACTTGTATATTGATTTATCTAAAGGTATGTATTGAGATGTCAGATGGATATTTTGCTAGACGTATATCAACTAGTCATATATTGTATACTAGTGAACATCATATTTGAAAAACTATATATCAACTTATTTATAGGTATGTATTGGTGTGTATAAAAAAACTTATAGTATGTATCAGTAAGCTATCAAGTATGTATCATTTGGTTTATATATTATATACTAATGAGTACTATATTCTAAAAATTATATATCGATTTATCTAGAGATATGTATTGAGATGTTAGATAAATATTTTTTTATGTATATTCAACTAGTCATATACTATGTACGGATAACATCATATTCAAGAAACAATATATCGATTTATCTATAGGTATGTATTGGATTATTGTTGAGTGTGCTTTTAAAAAGCTTATAGTATATAACAATAAGCCATCAAATGTGCATCATTTGGTCATATATTATATACTGATACTATATATTGGAAATAGTGTATCGATTTATCTACAAATATGTATTGAGACATTATATAAATATTTTGCTAGATGTATATTAACTGACTATATATGTATATTGAAGAACATCATATTCGAAAAACTATATATTGCCTTTAGATATTTATTGGATCCGATTATTAGAAAATGGATCGATGGTTTTACATTCGTAGAAGGAGAAATGGATCAGGGACAAGAAAGACTCCAAGAAGAAAAAATGAACTGATCTCTCTCCAAAATGTTATTTTTTAGTGCATAAAGTTTTTTCTTTTTTCTTTTATAAT